>NC_054713.1:6012358-6169858 GCF_016097555.1 Gigantopelta aegis | reverse complement strand
TGCTACTGCTACTGCTGCTGCTGCTGCTAACACTACTACTACTACTACTACTACTACTACTACTACTACTACTATAATAATACTAATAATAATAATAATAATAATAATTTAACTACAGCTATTTTATTGTTACCTTGAATATTTCTTTTGAACCTCGGTTCCGCAACTGAAACGCCCTGTTCCTCCCGTTGGTTACTTTCTTGGACTAAGAAAGAAAATAAAAGGGAAGAAATTTAAAGAGGGACAATTGTAATTAATAACTCGTGTTCGCAGCCCGGTATCGGCTCCCACCCACAGCGAGTTTGTTTTTTTAACAACTCAGTGGGTAGGTGTAAGGCCACTACACCCTCTTCTCTCTCAGTAACCACTAACAATTAATGGGTCAATATCAAAATTGGTAACATTTTGGGTGCCGGCTCTAAATTATATTATTTCCCAATTTTTCACAGAATATTACTTTGACATCAATACACAAAGCCACACATATTTGTAATATATTTCGTACATTAATTTAAAAAAAAAAAAATCAGTATTTTATTTAAGAAATTATGCCGAAATCTCTTGTCCCTTGCAAGGGGTGAAGTAACAGTATGGACTATAACAGTTAGGACAATTTTACAATATTTTAGCAATTATGTACACACGGTCAAGGTCAAATGTAGAATGCCCGGTTGGTACATGATGTGCCCTTAGACAATATAATTTCCTTAAATGTTTTAAAATGTAATTTCTAATTTTGGCATATGCAAATACAGTAACAGTATGGATGCTCAAAATTTGTATGCAAAGAAATATACTTACTTGTTCAAAAATGTGTGTCTTCTGGTACAAGTTACTGAATTAAGGCCACATTCAAATGATAAGACAGAAGGTGGAAGATCCTTTGTAGAAAGTACAACAAGACCAAGTTCATGGAGCTCCAATTATGAACATCTTATGATGGAGGTAACAGTATGGACATATATATATAAGGAACACACATATTTAGTAAAATATTTGTAAAATATAATTATCACAAATAAAGTATAATAGCACAGTATTGTTACTTAATATTTCATGATTACATTTATGCAGAAAAAGTTAAAGAATATTATATTTTTGACACAATATTAAAGTTTATATAACTGCATCCCTTGCAAGGGACATGAGATTTCGACATAATTTCTTAAATAAAATACTGATTTTTTAAAAACTAATGTCCGAAATATATTACAAATATGTGTAGTTTTGTGAATAGATGTCAAAGTAATATTCTGTGAAAAAAATTGGGAAATATATACATTTTATAATATAATTTAGAGCCAGGACACAAAATGTTACCAATTTTGATACTGACCCTAATAACTAACCCACTGTCCTGGACAAACAGCCCAGATAGCTGAAGTGTGTGCCCAGGACAACGTGCTTGAA
The DNA here is from genome assembly GCF_016097555.1 of Gigantopelta aegis. NCBI lineage: Eukaryota > Metazoa > Mollusca > Gastropoda > Neomphalida > Peltospiridae > Gigantopelta > Gigantopelta aegis. Next base: position 6,168,448 of record NC_054713.1, on the reverse strand, counting down.
ATTTAATTGGACATAAGCACGAAACAAGGTTGAAATGGTTGTTTGACGTAACGGGCACTTTCGAATCTGGACGCAATTTCACAAAACATCGTAAGTTTACGTCTGCGACTAGCAGTTATACCGGGCATACATTTACAAGTGTTCGGCATCTATTTCACAAAGAAAATTACATCTTTAACGGAAGATGGAGCATTTTAAAGACAAAAGTATGTGAAATATGTGTACGTCTAACAATATTTGTTATACTATAATAGTAATAAGAATTGTGGTTTAGTCGTAGATTTACGTTTACGTGCAAAACTAAGTTTACGATGTTTTGTGGAATTGGACCCTGAACGACAAAACTGCACCTCTGCACAAGACAGAGATGAACGGGCATTTGGCAAACTAGTGGTTGGTTCTGTAACTCTCTGTCTAGTGCCTCATTTGGCAAACTAGTGTTTGGTTCTGTAACTCTCTGTCTAGTGCCTCATTTGGCAAACTAGTGGTTGGTTCTGTAACTCTCTGTCTAGTGCCTCATTTGGCAAACTAGTGGTTGGTTCTGTAACTCTCTGTCTAGTGCCTCGTGTATAGGACAGCTACTCCCGATGAGATCCAGTACTGGAGATTTCATCCCTCTTGCACCACCGAAAAAGATGACTGCCTTTCCCAGACTTTAGAGCTCATTGGAATAAGTGCAGTCGTGATGACACGCACTTAAGTATTTTACATATTATATCGATATATGTTTTGTTAAGCGTGCGTGGCTTTTCCGTATTCGGGAGATCTTTCTTACGTGTACGTACGTACATACGTGTGTATGTTTATGTGAGTGTACATACGTACGTATGTGCATGCATGTTTGCATTTAGGTACATCTAAATAGTACAGATACCTTAGCATTCTGACCACAAGTTTTGGAATATATCTACGTAGACATATAATAAAAAAACCAGTTTGTATGTCCCAACCCTGGACTTTAATTACTAGCACTCGGCCTTGTGTTACGAAACAAAGTGCGAAGAGAAAGAGGAAAAAGTAGAAGAAAAAACCCAGTAACATGAACATGAAAAAAGAGTATTAGTATTAGTATTAGTATTAGTATTAGCATTAGTATTAGTATTAGTATTAGTATTAGTATTAGTATTAGTTATAGTATTAGTAGTAGTAGTAGAAGAAGAAGAAAATAAGAAAAAGAAGAGGAAGAAAGAAAAACAAAGTTTATTTTGTTTAACGACACCACTAGAGCACGTTGATATATTAATCATCGGCTATTGGATGTCAGACATCTGGCAATTTGACATATAGTCCTAGACAGGAAACCTGACGTTTTCCATTAATAGAAAGGGATCTTTTATATGCACCATCCCACAGACAAGATAGCCCATACAGCGGCCTTTGAAATACCAGTCGTAGCACAGGAACCAAAACTAGCCCAAAGGGTCCATCGACGAAGAAGAAGAAAGAAGAAAATAAAATATAAAAGAAGGAAAAAAGATAAAGAAACAAGAGAAATATTACCTCTACAATGGACAAATGTCGCCAGTAGGGCACAACCCACAAGTAGAACAACGAACCTCATTGTGACTAGAAAACAAATATGGTTGACACCAGAACGCGGCGCAATCTTTTATACATTTTGAAACGTAAGCGCGGTCCGGATATTAGAATTATCGGTAGCATGACTGGGAGCACGATCTTTGTACCACCTGTTGTGGAAAACGTGAAATTGTCAAAAATAAGAAGAACATGTAAACAACTGATTAATTAACAACACTGTTTGGTTTGTAACAGCTCTAATATTAATACCGCCGATACAGCAAACCCAAGACCTCGGGAGTGACATTTCCTATTTGCAGGTATCGATTTGACCTGCTATAAAGGCAATTTGATTAAAATCGGTTTATTAGTTGTTTTCCTCATTGATCTCCGTTTGTAAATAAGGGGCGGGACGTAGCCCAGTGGTAAAGCGCTCGCTTGCTGCGCGGTCAGTCTGGGATGGATCCCCGTCGGTGAGCCCACTGGGCTATTTCTCGTTCCAGCCAGTGCCCCACAAGTGGTATATCAATGGCCGTGGTATGTGCTATCCTATCTGTGGGATGGTGCATATAAAAGATCCTTTGCTGCTAATCGAAAAGAGTAGCCCATGAGGTGGCGAGAGTGGGTTTCCTATCCTAATATCTGTGATGTCCTTAACCATATGTTCGACGCCATATAACCGTAAATGAAATGTGTTGAGTGCGTCGTTAAATAAAACATCTCTCTCTCTCTCTCTCTCTCTCTCTCTCTCTCTCTCTCTCTCTCGTCACCATTATCCCCCCCCCCTTTTGTTTTCTCTCCAGTCATTGTTTTCTGCACCCTTTTTATCTTCTTCTCCCCCCCCCCCCCCCTCCTTTTTTTTCCTTAGGCCAGGACGCAGCCCAGAGGTAAAGCGGTAGCCAGACGCGCGGTCGGTCTGGGATCGATCCCAGTCAGTAGATCCATTGTGCTATTTCTCGTGCCTGTGCCACACCACTAGTATATACATGTAGTATGTGCTATCCTGTCTATGGGATGGTGCATATAAAAGATCCGGTTGCTACTCTCTCCTATACGTAAACAATTACCGAGTGTTTGACATCCAATAGCCGATGATTAATAAAATCAATGTGCTCTAGTGGTGTGGTTAAACAAAACAAAATGTTAACTTCTCGCTAGGTTTACGACTGCTGACATATCCTAGAATATCTCTATGAAGATATATAATAAAATTCTCTCTTCCTCCCGTTCTCTCTCCATCACAACCTCTCTCTCTCTCTCTCTCTCTCACACACACATACACACACTCTAATATGCTTTTTCAAATATTTCTTGTATAATTAAACGTAGGTTGACCTCTGTAGTATTTAAATAACCCATCAGTTTGAAGTAACCTCTTGTATGTAGTACTAACTGATAACAACTGTGCAAGTAGCATGGTGCTTCTTGTATAACAGCAACACGAGGCGGATGAATTTTTACACGGTACATGTTAGTTGAGAGCACTCCCTAAAATTAGTAGTCACATGACCCTGTCGACAGTGTTGTATCTTTTTTCACAGAATATATTAACAGAAATTGTATTGAACTGCATGGAGTAATTAATGGTGGTGTGTAATCTTAACTGTCATAAATTGTCGTCTACATCCTTCTGTTCTTTTCCCTCCCTCCTCTTTCTTTTCTCTTCCTCCAGCACCTGACACAATTGATTTTTGATAGTGTCTATTTTTTAATTAAATAAACCAAGTAGCCTACAACGTAAATTCCGATATATTCAGCAGTCGTAACACGAAACCTGTCGATATATGATCAATATATTATTAACACACGTGTTTTCGTCATTATTGCTTCCTCGTAGGATACGGGAAATTATTCTTCGTTTTCTTTCTTCTCATTTTGATACATAGCTTAATTTTGGAAATGGCGCGCGCTGAAATTCGTAATGTCAAAAAAATTCTATACTAAAAGAGAACCTACTCAACATCTACCGTGCGTACTACCAACTACATGTATGCAGGGCCTCCACCAATCTGATTAAAATCAGCTCTACTGGTCATAATTATTAACCAGTGGAGCTAGTTTATAATTAGAATGGGCCTCCAAGAGTCCAAAATAATGGTATAGATATTGGGGGTGGGGGGAGGTAGGGGTTGTCAAACTCGACCCGGACCCGAAACTAGATGATAATGATACTAAGGAATAAAGTAAACTAGCATTATGCATCTTAAAGGGACATTCCTGAGTTTGCTGCATTGTAAGATGTTTCCGACTAATAAACTATTTCTACGATTAAATTTAAATATTAAATATATTTTCTTGTTTAGAGTATCAGTGTATGTATATTCAATGTGTTTCTGGTCGTCTTAATATTTGTGAGAAGCCCAAACTGGATTTTTACTAATTTTACTAATTTCGTACGTACGAAAAAACAATGTTTTAGAAAATAAAACGAAATTTAACCTAGTACAAATATTAGAACGATCAGAAACACATTTAATATACAGCCACTAATATTTTATGCTGAAAAAAATTACAATCGTTAAAAAGTCTCTGTTAGTCGATAACATCTTTAAAGTTGCAGTAAACTCAGGTATGTCCCTTTAATTCCATTTCTTAACATGGATGCCATTGTATTCCATTCCACTAATTCGACTTTTGTTTTCCCCTCGTATCTCATGAGGTTCCTATATGTATAAGTGGCCGCTAGCTTAGGAAAAATTGACGTAAAACACAGAATTAAATGGGAATGCTCTTCTTTGCACCAGTACTCTTGCTAAACGGCCCGTGCCCGAGTACTCGTGGATACCTTACAACTATGGTCGATTGTCTTACCATTTTCTTTAAAAAAAAAAAAAAACCCCATACATATGTAAGATAAATTCTACCCCCCACCCCCCGAAAAAAAAAAAAAAAAAAAAAAAAAAAAAAAAAAAACCAACAACAAAAAAAAAAAAAAACCCACACTACCACCACCACCTATATTACTTCCGAGTATTTTTTTTCCACCGTTCTCAAAATTTCGTATGTCCCCGATTGCAACCCTGTGGATCATTCATTACGGGACAGTCTCTCCGAGATAGGATGGGGAATTTGTTTACATGCCTATATTTAATTGAGGTTCATACATGTCCATCCCGGGCCGCATCTCTAGCCTGACCAATGACCAATCCGGGACTGAAGTATTTATTTTTTAAGGGACAATTTTAAGTCAGTTATAATGGCACGGGGTAGTTTTGTAACGTCATCTAAATTTAAGTGTTATGGAAATTCAAACTAATATAAATTATTTATAGCAATTACAGCAATACAAGGCCTAATTTTTTTCCTATATCCTATATTCTAGGACCACAGCTGTTAAAACGATGAGTAAATCGCCATGAAAGTCCAACTATCTGTAACAGTACATAATAAAGCTATATACAATATTGCATCTCAATATCTTGAGGTCATGCAAAAAAAAAAAAAGTCTGAATAACTAATTGGGGCGGGAGACCCCTCCCCCAGCCCCTTCTGCACCACCGTGCCTGTAGTAGTTGTTAAACAAAACAAACTTTATATGTTTAATCAAAGGGAATTAATACACAGCCTAGAGGGAAAGAACAAATGGAATTATTCATTATGTTCAAACGAATAGCAGTGTTCTACCGGTGCTAGTTTTGATTTAGTAAACTAGTCTCAGAGTGGCTGTCCTCTTTGTGGCGGTGCAAGAGTGATGAAATCTCCAGTAAAGGATCTCTTCAAGAGTGGCTTTCCTCCTATAGACGAGGCACTGGATAGAGATTCATGGAATCAACCACCATTTTGTCAAATGCATTCGACTCTGCATCGTAGATACAACACTGATCATGAGTCATGATTTTGTTATTCAGATTCTACACCACTGACTGAACGGACAGGTGATACAATAGACATATGCTCGAATCCTTCAGGTTCCACCATGGACCAATCTCACACATCATACCAGAGACATGGGCCATGAAGGGTATGCCTGAATCTTGAATGATGTTTTCTTTGTGTGCGTTTTTTTTTTTTTTTTAACAACACAATTAGAACACATTGATTAATTAATCATCAGCTATTGAATGTCAAACATTTGGTAATTCTGACATATAGTCATCACAAGAAACCCGCTACATTTTTCCTAATGCACAGGGGATCTTTCATGTGCACTTTCCCACAGACAGGAAAGCACATACATGTACAACTGTCTTTGATCAGTTGAAAAGATGAGGGCATGTAACGATGGTTTGGATTTGGATCCTTCAAAATGTCTGTAAAACTGATTTGCGATTCATCTGGGATGTAATTAATTCAAGCTGAACTGTCATTGAAGTGCCACCCCATTGTTTACATAGAGTATATGGTATGTACTGTCCTGCCCCAACATACGTAACACTTTTTCCCAAAATATAAATAAACAAATTTAAAAAAAAACCCAAAACATGAAAACACCACCATCTGTTCAATACATTAGAAAACGTCCTGCCCTTTAATGACAAATAACGAATCAACTAAAACTTACATCTTTAATAGTTTATTAGTTCTGAATCAAAGCTTGACACTAGAAGAATCAAAATTATGCCTTAATATTAATTCAAGAAGAATCAAAATCAAGCCTTAATACTGACACTAGAAGAATCAAAAATCAATCTTTAATTATTGACTCTAGACGAATCAAAATCAATCCTTAATACTGACACTAGAAGAATCAAAATCAATCCTTAATTATAGACTTTAGCAGAATCAAAATCAAGTCTTATTAAAATTAACACTAGAATCAAGCTGACTGTACACATGGGGTAGTCCATTAACACTTGTAGGTTCTGCAATAGCAGGCGTCAATATTGGTGTCTGAATTAACTGGGGAATCATAGCCGAAGTGTTGTTTTCCGACCTTGGCTTTTGTTTCCTGTATGGAACAATCACAGAGGATGACCATGCTGGCTGTCCTGGTTCACTGAAAGTGGACACCATGCCACCTCTAGATGACGATGGACTCTCCCACTTTATCTGATCACCACCAATATGTCCCGGGACACTAACTGTGGCAGAAGGGGTGTAAGGAATTGTCTCGTAGTAGCTGCCTCCCTGTGATTTATATGATCCTCTGGTATGAGATTTCTGGTTCTGTGATGTTTGGTAGCTCCACTCTGTGGATGAGTTTGGCCCTCTTTTCATATTTCGTTGAAACTGATTCCTGAAATAATTGTACATTAATTGTGAAACAGGATGATTGAATAATGATAAATGCTATGCAGATATTAATAAATATCAACACATGATATGAACCTCAAAGAACTGACTTTTTTCTATTATGTAGAACTTAGTGGTTATATAAATGAACCCTCAGATTTTAATAATTACTCTACCAACACTACCAATTATCTGAGACAATAAATATTTATTTTAAAATAAAAATAAAAATCTTAAAACATTTAATATTCACAAGAAGCAAGCACCACAGCTCTGTCAAACATGGGCCAATCCACATAAAACTTCATCTGTAACTTTATATGACAAAGTTATACATGTAAACACAATTTTAGCTCAATATTTTGACACATTGCCAAAAAGAACAAAAGTCCAGAAAGCTGTACTGGGAAAGACAAACAAACACACACACACACACACACACACACACAGATGGATGGATGGATGGATGGACAGACAGACAAACAAACACACACACACACACATGGACAGACAGACAATGGATGACAGAGACACACACACTGGACAGACAGAAGTCCACCTTCAGATTGGATGGACAGACAGACAAACAAACACACACACACACACACAGATGGATGGACAGACAGACAGACAAACAAACACACACACACACACAGATGGATGGATGGACAGACAGACAAACAAACACACACACACACACACAGATGGATGGACAGACAGACAGACAAACAAACACACACACACACACAGATGGATGGATGGACAGACAGACAAACAAACACACACACACACACACAATGGATGGGGACAAACAAACACACACACACACACACTGGATGGACAGACAGACAAACAAACACACACACACACACACAGATGGATGGATGGACAGACAGACAAACAAACACACACACACACAGATGGATGGATGGACAGACAGACAAATGGAGACAAAACCTAAAGTCCCCTTCAGTAGTACTGGCAGAAGACAAATATATAAGACATTTTAATTTTAAAGGGGACCCTTTTTCAAAAGGGTCAAATCTTGCCAAAATTAATGGGGGTGGGGGGGGGGGGGGGGGGGGAATGGGAGAATCAGGGTTGAGTAATACAGGGTCTTCTCTAGTAATACAATAAGATCACAAAATGGGTACTTTTTCATATTTTTCCTGCACCATCACCCCCTCTATATTAGACAAAGCCCTGCTACGTCAACAGAGTTTCTGAAGGACAATTCAGGTAATAATGTAAGAACTTACTGGGTGCATACAGCTCAATATTAAACAATGTCTAAGTGAAAAACAAAAAATCTTCATACTTTGAATGGAGTCTCCTCCCTTTGTTCCACACTCCTCCGAAAGAAGGTAGCCAGTCGAGTTCTGACTTGGTGTTCCGGTCAAATTGAGCGCCTACCCTAGTGGCTGGTAGCTTTCTTTTACTTTCTCGTTTCACTGCAAACAGAATAATAAACTATTTTTTAAAACCATCTATGAAGAGAACTCTGTAAAACATTATTGGTAAGTCACAGTGATTTGCCATATACGAGGGAAATTAATTTAAACATATTTGATTTGTTGCTCCATGGTGATGCCAAAACCGTACCATCTAATGAAATTAGCACAACTAAAATTGATTGCTCAGACGATATGCCAGATTAGAAAACATGTTTAAATTTCTTTTGAATCTGGTTTTTAAAGATATGAAAAATACAGAATATTACATGGAGTCTTGTGTCCATTGACTGCCAATTATCTTACAACTTCTTTAAAAACCTCCAACTCACTTTTGCTTATTAGGTGTGTTTTGAAATAACTGTTAACTAAAGAAATTTGTTTATGGTTTACAACAGCCATTTAATATGTACTCTTGTGTGATAGATAATATAATATATTTAGGGTGGTTACCAACAGATCAAAAATACAGAAGACAAATTCATGTCTCGAGCTAGAGGTTTGTGTGTGTGCTCTCACATGAGGTATAATTCGTTACAGTTAAAAAGTCTGAGGTGGCTTCAGAGAAATGTAATTCCAGTTTCATCCACCTTATATTTTCCATCACTTTCCATGACTCAACTAAAAATTCTATGACTTTATGTACCGGGTAACCCAACTCAAAATTCCATGACTTTTTATGACCCAACTGACAATTCCACGACTTTATATGATCCAACTCAATATTCCATGATGTTTTGAGACCAAACTCAAAATTCCATGAACCTACTTAAAATTCAACGACATTATGTGACCTAACTCAAAATTCCATGACCATATTCAAAATTCCACTACTTTTTGTAACCCTATTCAAATTTCCATATCTTTACGTGACCAAACTCAAAATTCCTTGTCATTCCAAGCCTTCAAACTGACATTTGTAAATTACAAGACTTGTTAGGATTTTCAGAGACCTCTATGAACCCTATGTTTATTGAAATAATACCATACACTCTGAAACTCGTCACGATTCCAGTGATCTCTATGAACCCTATGTTTATTGAAATACCATCATACATACTTTCTGGTACTCGTCACGATTCCAGTGATCTCTATGAACCCTATGTTAAAAAAATACCACCATACCCTCTTTCTGATACTCGTCACGATTCCAGTCACGTCTATGAACCCCATGTTTATTGAAATAACACCATACCCTCTTTCTGATACTCGTCACGATTCCAGTGATCTCTATGAACCCCATGTTTATTGAAATAACACCATACACTCTTTCTGATACTCGCCACGATTCCAGTGACATCTATGAACCCCATGTTTATTCAAATAACACCATACACTCTTTCTGATACTCGTCACGATTCCAGTCACTTCTATGAACCCCATGTTTATTCAAATAACACCATACTCTTTCTGATACTCGTCACGATTCCAGTCACGTCTATGAACCCCATGTTTATTGAAATAACACCATACTCTTTCTGATACTCGTCACGATTCCAGTCACTTCTATGAACCCCATGTTTATTGAAATAACACCATACACTCTTTCTGATACTCATCACGATTCCAGTCACTTCTATGAACCCCATGTTTATTCAAATAACACCATACTCTTTCTGATACTCGTCACGATTCCAGTCACGTCTATGAACCCCATGTTTATTCAAATAACACCATACTCTTTCTGATACTCGTCACGATTCCAGTCACTTCTATGAACCCCATGTTTATTGAAATAACACCATACACTCTTTCTGATACTCGTCACGATTCCAGTCACTTCTATGAACCCCATGTTTATTGAAATAACACCATACTCTTTCTGATACTCGTCACGATTCCAGTCACTTCTATGAACCCCATGTTTATTGAAATAACACCATACACTCTTTCTGATACTCGTCACGATTCCAGTCACTTCTATGAACCCTATGTTTATTCAAATAACACCATACTCTTTCTGATACTCGTCACGATTCCAGTCACTTCTATGAACCCCATGTTTATTGAAATAACACCATACACTCTTTCTGATACTCGTCACGATTCCAGTCACTTCTATGAACCCCATGTTTATTCAAATAACACCATACTCTTTCTGATACTCGTCACGATTCCAGTCACGTCTATGAACCCCATGTTTATTGAAATAACACCATACACTCTTTCTGATACTCGTCACGATTCCAGTTGCGTCTATGAACCCCATGTTTATTGAAATAACACCATACACTCTTTCTGATACTCGTCACGATTCCAGTCACTTCTATGAACCCCATGTTTATTCAAATAACACCATACTCTTTCTGATACTCGTCACGATTCCAGTCACGTCTATGAACCCCATGTTTATTGAAATAACACCATACACTCTTTCTGATACTCGTCACGATTCCAGTTGCGTCTATGAACCCCATGTTTATTGAAATAACACCATACACTCTTTCTGATACTCGTCACGATTCCAGTCACTTCTATGAACCCCATGTTTATTGAAATAACACCATACACTCTTTCTGATACTCGTCACGATTCCAGTTGCGTCTATGAACCCCATGTTTATTGAAATAACACCATACACTCTTTCTGATACTCGTCACGATTCCAGTCACGTCTATGAACCCCATGTTTATTGAAATAACACCATACACTCTTTCTGATACTCGTCACGATTCCAGTGACGTCTATGAACCCCATGTTTATTGAAATAACACCATACTCTTTCTGATACTCGTCACGATTCCAGTCGCGTCTATGAACCCCATGTTTATTGAAATAACACCATACACTCTTTCTGATACTCGCCACGATTCCAGTGACGTCTATGAACCCCATGTTTATTGAAACAACACCATACACTCTTTCTGATACTCGTCACGATTCCAGTGACGTCTATGAACCCCATGTTTATTGAAATAACACCATACACTCTTTCTGATACTCGTCACGATTCCAGTCACTTCTATGAACCCCATGTTTATTCAAATAACACCATACTCTTTCTGATACTCGTCACGATTCCAGTCACTTCTATGAACCCCATGTTTATTGAAATAACATCATACACTCTTTCCGATACTCGTCACGATTCCAGTCGCATCTATGAACCCCATGTTTATTGAAATAACACCATACACTCTTTCTGATACTCATCCATCGACGGTCCGATTTCGTCCTTCTTACTGACATCTACATCGTCCTTCAGCCATGGGGGTACAGCATCAGTGAAAATGTTTCCCAGTTCACTGTCCACCTAAGAGAGAAATAAATAAAAATAAAAATTCTGCACCAGTTAAATGTCTCACCTACCATAAATGTTTCCAGTGCACTGTGATGAATATCCATAGGTGCAACTATAAACCAAGTTTTGTTGATCCAAGACTTTTAGTTTGTGAACAACTTTAATGTGAAAATATCCAGAGGTGCAAGTATAAACTAAGTTTTGTTGATCCAAGACTTTTAGTTTGTGAACAACTTTAATGTAGAAATATCCATAGGTGCAACTACATGTATAAAGCAAGTTTCGTTGATCCAAGACTTTTAGTTTATGAACAACTTTAGTGTCAAAATATCTATAGGTGCAACTATAAAGCAAGTTTCGCTGATCCAAGACGTTTAGTTTGCGAACAACTTTAATGTGAAAATATCCATAGGTGCAACTATAAAGCAAGTTTCGCTGATCCAAGACGTTTAGTTTATGAACAACTTTAATGTGAAAATATCCATAGGTGCAACTATAAAGCAAGTTTCGCTGATCCAAGACGTTTAGTTTATGAACAACTTTAATGTGAAAATATCCATAGGTGCAACTATAAAGCAAGTTTCGTTGATCCAAGACTTTTAGTTTGCGAACAGCTTTAATGTCAAAATATCCATAGGTGCAACTATAAAGCAAGTTTCGTTGATCCAAGACTTTTAGTTTGCGAACAACTTTAATGTCAAAATATCCATAGGTGCAACTATAAAGCAAGTTTCGCTGACCCAAGACGTTTAGTTTATGAACAACTTTAATGTCAAAATATCCATAGGTGCAACTATAAACCAAGTTTCGTTGATCCAAGACTTTTAGTTTGCGAACAACTTTAATGTCAAAATATCCATAGGTGCAACTATAAACCAAGTTTCAATTACCTGAATTACAATTGTTTGTGAGCAAATATAATGCCAGTGAAAAGTAATACCTAGATACTACGCCTTTTTACAACGAACAGGCGAGACAGATATCAACAAAAAGTAAAGTTATGGCTATTGAAAATCATCCATTTGCTAATCATTATAAGCAAGAAGTAAACAACATTGTGTTCATTATAATTCTGCTTATGAGTATAAGACTTTTATCCTGAATGTTTTAAATCCATCACATTACGTTTTGACATGTTTTACTTAATTATACAATGACTATACATGTATGTGTAATGAATTAATTTAGCTATTGTAATTTACATGGTAATTACATTTAATAATCACTGGTTACCAAACAAACACTCCTAGCCTTAGATTATTATTATACTTTATCCTGCAACCACTGTTTCTACTGGCCGATTATGATTACCGATTAAAGCGAAGTCATAAATGTATACTAGCAGATAATAACTTTTGACGTCAAGCACGGATACATTATAAAATTGCTGCTTTGACTTCTAGGTCATTGTACAATATAGCTAAAATAACAGAAATAATAGCTTTTCCCCTTAAATTTTACAGACTGCAGGATGAAAATAATAATTAGTTAATAACAGGATATCGGTTTTATTCAGGCCGAATGGGAAATTCTGTCCGGCAAGCCTCACAGAATTTCCCATTCTTATCTTCACAGGATAAAAAGGAAATGTTTTATTTAACAATGCACTAAACACATTTTATTTACGGTTATATGGCGTCGAACATATGGTTAAGGACCACACAGGTATTGAGAGAGAAAACCTGCTGTCGCCATTTCATGGCAATCTAATTCAAATTAGCTCCACTATTACATGTGGATCTAACAGCAGCCAGTTGGAGCTCATGTCCACCAATCAAAACCGTACTTGCAGAATCATGCCAGTGATTTGAAAATAATTTGAAAACATTCCAAATTATCCTGAGGGTATACGATATGATTCATGTGAATTACAAATGCCTTATTTAGACCAGTAGAACTAATTTTAATCGGATTGCTAACAACACTGCGTAGACTCCAATGTCCAGGTAACATTTCGTCTGTAAATAATAATTTAAATATTGACCAATCACACTTCTCCTTTTATAACGTTATTTGGGAGCATACATAATTGGAGAAAACTTGGAGTGTTTTCTCTTTTATAGATACATTACCTGTCCTCAAACAAGGGCACCTCCCCCCACGCAAGTGGTCTGGTCCGAACATCCCAACAGACAGTGGGATGGCCTAAATTCTTCTACTGCATACTGCTATCTAGTTTCGGTCACATGACTGTAACTTCCTTCTTTTTCCCTGAGCGCATCGCACGGAGAACAGGAAGCGGGGAGGCCCGGGCGGCATAAATCTTGAGGACAGGTAATGTATCTATAAAAGAGAAAACACTCCAAGTTTTCTCCATTTCTTTTCACATTACCTGTCCTCAAACAAGGGCAGCATTCAACAGATGGTGGTGGGTGCCGATATCCGTAGATGCTTGTGATAACTCCCCAAACCGGAAAGAGGCTGACTAGTGGAAGAATAAGGCCAACCTTGGTAAGCTCTCCTCCTAGGGATGCCCGACACAGACCAATGCAGGTGATGTTAGTAACAACGACCAGAATGGTGGCATCCGTCAGCAGTGGCAGGTACGGCTCCCAGAACAAGGACCAGGAGGCGGCTGCCACATCTCATGCTGGTTCTGACAGGGTGGGAAGTCGTAGCCACCAGGGATGCAGGTGTTAGGTAACCCTCACGTATTGAAGTGTTATTTTTGTAATAACAAGCGATAACCTAATGAGGTGCATCTGTCAGAACATTGAACAGAACAAGACCCCTGAGTGTTTTCTGTCTAGTACACCAAAGAACTGTTAGTTCAATAACGACAACAATAACCACATGCAGTGCAGGGTAAAGGTTATCGAGACAAAAGTTCAGGCACCAGTGCGTGAACTGTGCAAAAGAACAAAAGTCTAAGCAATCTTCACCTGTCGATTCGATGGACATCTCGGTATGCAGCCCAGAATCAGACAGACATCAACGGCGACGAGGACGGCTTGTATTCAACAGAGTCTGTGCAGCAACAACCAGACCCAGATGATGGAACCCCTCAACGTCTTCTGTGGAGACATCCCTCAGATAATAGTTGGCGAAGATGGAGTCCGTAGCCCAGAAACAACCAGTGATAATGTGCTGAATGGATGTGTTGCAGTGCAGGGACATCGTGGCAGCCAAGGCACGGAGTTCATGCGGATTAGAAGCAGACGGAGCAGGTAAACCCTCCTTCTGATAGGCGGTCCGAATAGAAGACTGGATCCAGGTGGCCACCGTGTTTTTGGTAATATCCCTCAACCGACTCTGGTTACAGGAGAGGAAAAGTCTTTTGCGATGTTGTCGAAAAGATCTGGTCCTCTCGATGTACTGGTGCAGGGCTCTAACAGGGCACAACGCCAAGTCCTCAACGTCCGCTGGACCAACGATAGAGGAGAGGGCCTGCACAACATACGAATGAGGCCCTTGGTCTGGTAACTGATTCTTTGCAACAAAGTTCATGAGTAACCCCAAGTTGACTGCACGCCGATCTCGGTGAAAAAGTACCAAGTCTACATCAAGAGCATGGAGTTCTGAGACACGGGCAGCCATGGCGAAACCGAGTAAAAACACCGTCTTCCGTGTCAAGTCTTGCAGGGAAGAGGATTCGATCGGCTCATAAGGTGCGGTCGATAACGCTCGTAACACCAGATTCAGATCCCATCTTGGTGGCCGAAACCGGTGTACTTGATCATCAAGGCGAAACCCTTTGATCATCTTATGGATCTCAGGAATACCCAATAACTTCGTTCCAGTAGTGACATCACGAACAGTAGCGATGACCGAAACGTACCCAGCGATGGTAGACCCCTTCAATCGTAAAGTGGTCCGCAGATACAGCAAAAAATCAGCAAGACGAGGTATCTGAATCGTCTGAGGTTTGAGTTTTTGCCGGACACACCATCGGTGAAAACAAAGCCATCTGACATTGTAAGCCGCAGTAGTAGATGATCTGTGCGCTTTCAAAATGGCCGCTGTAGACAGTGAAGAAAAACCTTTCTTCCTCAAACTCTTGGAGATAAAGTCCACGCATGCAGTTGGAACAACTGCGGATGTGGATGGTATAGTCTTGACGTGGGATGCAGCAACAGATGATCCCAGTCTGGCAGCGATAAAGGATGTGGATCGGCAAGACGTATTAGATCTGGATACCACATCCTGGATGGCCACATCGGAGCAATGAGTAACAGGCGACAATGGTACAGCTGAAACCTCTGAAGCACCCTTGGAAGGAGGATTGGTGGAGGAAAAGCGAACGCGTCCATCTGTTCCCAGCTGATGGCCAAGGCGTCGAGATCCAGAGCTTCGGGATCCGGCACCGGAGACACGTAAACCCTCAGCTGATGGTTGAATCGTGTTGCGAAAAGATCGATGTTTGGTGTCCAAAGTCTGTCGCACCCATCGAAACGCTTCGGGATGGAGCATCCATTCCGTCGGCTGTGGAGACGACGGCCGAGACAATGTGTCGGCTAGTACATTGGAAACCCCTGGAATATGGCGAGCCCAAAGTTGCAACGGAATTTCGTCGACCAGCTTGTAGAGATGATAAGTCAACTGCAGCAGACTGCTGGAGTGGGTTCCGCCCTGATGGTTGATATAAGCCGCCGCGGTAGTACTGTCTGTGGCCACCATGAGAGAGGCCCCTGTCAACATCTGTCGCCAATGAAGGATAGCATAGTAGACTGCCAACAACTCTAGCAGGTTGATGTGGAGTCCGAGTTCGCCGGGAGACCACAGCCCTGAAGTAGTCTGGTTGCTTAGATGGGCTCCCCAACCTTCCAGTGACGCGTCGACGAACAGGTGATGAGTGGCTAGGAAGGCCCGCATAGAGACACCGTCTAAGACGTTCGATCAGAGCTGCCACCACTGCAGGCTGGAACGTAGATCGTCCGGGAGTGAGATGATCAAGTCCGTATTGTTGAAACGAACAAACGGTTTGAGAAACATCTGCAAGCACCGCAACTGGAGACGACCTCTGAGTGTCAAATCCTGGGCGGAAGTGAGGAGACCCAGGAGACTCTGCCAACTGTGGAAGGTCATTGGAGCGGTGAGGGCTATGGCAATCATGGTCTGGATCTTCTCCCAATGGTCTAAAGGAACTTGAACGAAGCCCAGGTCGGGTCGAAGCCAAGCGCCTATGAACTGTAGAGACTGCGTGGGAGCCAGTCGAGATTTCTCGATGTTGATAATCCAACCCAGATGCTTGAGAAGGCAACATGTGCAGTAAGCCCTGTCTTGCTCTGACACTTCATCAGGCAATCGTCGATGTACGGGTAAAAGGATATACCTCTGCGATGCAGGAAGCGTGACATCGGAGTCGTGATTCTGGTGAACAGCCATGGCGCTATGGATATCCCAAAGGGCAGGACTGTCCATTCGTAATGCCGACCCTGTAGCACGAACCAAAGGTAGTGATGAAAATCGGCATGCATCGGAACGTGCAGGTAGGCGTCCTTGAGATCTAGCGAGGCAAGCCAATCCCCCGGTTTGATCACGGCAAGGACATCTCGCAACGTTAACATCTTGAAGGTCGGAGGAGGAAACAGGTAGTGGTCGTTGAAAAACGCCAAGTTGTGGATCATTCGCAGCTCCGGAGAATCTTTCTTCAGTACGAGGAAGATGTCTGAGTAAAAGCCGGGTGTTAAGCATGCTTCCGAAATGCTGCGAACGGCTCCCTTCTCCACCAGTTTGTTGACGGACTCCTGTAGGACCTTGACTTGCGAGACGGAATGCCGCGGTTCTCGAGGTGAAGTGGTCAATGGAGGGATGGCAGACAATTGCAGATGATACCCTGTCTTCAAGATCGACGTGACAAACGGATCTTGGCAAAGTGTCTGCCAGTTTCGCCAATAATGGCGAAGTCGACTTCCGACCATGGATATTTCGACCGGTGTGTTGCACACCGGAAGCGTCAAAACCGAGTCGTTGTTCTGGTTCAAAATCAGGGGCGGGCGTAGGTTGAAACAATCTGAGCAGTCCAAGATCTGTTGGCTGGCGTCAACGTCGACCAGGCTTCCCCTGGGTCCGAGCTGGAGGACCAGATGGTCGTCTGTCCGGAAAACGTCGAGATGGTTGACCTCAAAAAGAACCTCTCCAGCGCTTAGATGGTGGTTGTGGAGTGAACGTAGACTTTCGCTTCGTGAATTCCAACGTCGAAATAAGTTGCAACGCTTTGACAGTTGCTGTCGACTGTTGGTCCTTATCATTGGCCTTAACCACGTCAGAAACCTTTCCTGCAAACAGCTTTGTTGCGGACCACGGTTGAGCTAACAGCTCCTTCTTATGCTGGAAATCCAAAGTGGACTTTTTCAGATAAGCCTGGCAAAGGTATTGCATCAACATCGATGACATAGAGGTAACCGAAGACGTCAGGAAAGCTAGCATCTGCGCTGATTGTTGAAACAGCACGTAGCACCGTGCATCTTTTGCCTGGGTGGCCATCGCAGCAAGGAAAACGTCCAAGTAAGATAACACAAACAAGCAACGTCTCTGGGCAGTATCCATGGCTTGGACCTGTTTGTCCGTCAAATCCACAGTTGACGACTTCCCAAGACGGTGAACATCTTCATCCACAGACGGAGCTCCATCTGTAAAGGGCATGTCAAACACCGGATACATACGGTGATTCCAAGATGGGAAGGCGACAAAGGACGCTGTGTCTTTAAAGGTGCGGTCTAAATCCGTCACCACATCGAATACGAGTGTACCGGCTGCCAAGGAACGGATAACCACATCTTCCGGAGGGACATCAGTCGCTATCATCGGTGTCGGTCCCTTCTTGGACGGCGTTGGTGGATGTGGCAAGGACGGCAACATGTCATAGACGGCCGCCAAGCAATCCTTCATAGTCATATGGTCAGGAGAGTCAGGCTCATCAATGATAGAAACCGCTGTAGGCGCTGCATCTCCAAAGTCTCGAAGCACTCGAGCACAGGCTAATCGATCCGCCGAAACAGAAGCCGCTGGTGAACCGGACCGCGGACGGTCCCGTCGAGAACCCTGGAAGCCTCAATAGAAGGTCCGCGCTGACGATCCACGGAACCCGTAGGGAGCCGTGCTGGTCATGGGGAACAGCTACGGTCCCGGCTCCGCTGTGCCGAAGATGACTTCCCCGCTGAAGATCGGTGAGCCTTGGAGTCCGTGGAACGTCTAACTGAATGAGTCGGCTTGTCAGAGGGCTGCGTAGGAACCGCAGGCCTGTCATCCGAAGTCGTACATCTTGGAGCCACACCCCCTGAAGAGGGGACTTGAACCGGACCTGACCCCAAACGCCATTGTCTCTTTCAGCATAGTGGGTAGCATTGAACGTAACACTTCTGCCACTTTCTTGGTTCTCGCTGACACCACCTTCAAGTAAGCCGCGAACTCGACATTAGACAGGCCCGAACACAGGTCGCATCTCGAAGAGAGGCTACAAGGAACACGGCAACCCGGACATAAATCATGAGGGTCGCCGCCTGCAGTAAATTTCTTACAGCGTAAACACGCTCGTACCTGTCGCTGAACATTAACATCCGACATGATAATAAGTTTTCAATCTGTGAAAGAGAAAGAAAAAACCCATGACACAAACACAAAGCCGGTCAACAAAGACGCCATTTTGCAAATGGTGTCCGACACGACAACCGGCAATATATCAACATTTCATGTAAATAAACGCTTGAAAAGTCAAGCGAAATACGCGAAAAGACATACGAAAGGTAACGAAAACGAAGGTGAAACACATTTCACCCAACACAAATACAAAACCAAAGGTCTTATAAAAAAAGTTGACTCCAAACAGAGCCAAGCAAAAGGACGTCCAGACCCTTTAACGAAGAGAAAAAGAAGAAAGTTACAGTCATGTGACCGGAACTAGAGAGCAGTATGCAGTAGAAGAATTTAGGCCATCCCATTGGCTGTTGGGATGTTCGGACCAGACCACTTGCGTGGTGGGGAGGTGCCCTTGTTTGAGGACAGGTTTGAGGACTCACGCGAAACATGTCGTATACCCTCAGGTTAATTCGGAATGTTTTCAAATTATTTTTAAATCACTGGCATGATTCTGGAAGTAAGGTTTTGATTGGTGGACATGAGCTCCAACTGGCTGCTGTTAGATCCACATGTAATAGTGGAACTAATTTCAATTAGATACTCTTTTTCAATTAGCAGCAAGGAATCTTTTATATGCACCATCCCACAGACAGGATAACACATACCACAGCCTTTGATATACCAGTCATGGTGCACTGGCTGGAGCGAGAAATAGCCCAATGGGCTCACCGATGGGGATCAATCCCAGATCAACTGCGCATCAAGCAGGCACTTTACCACTGGGCTTTGTCCCAAACCTTTCTTCACAGGAAAAAGCCAATATCCTACGTCATTAACCAGTTATTCTCTATGTAACTTACTTCCTTGTGAGTGACAAAAGCAAGACCATCGCCGAATGCAGCCACCGTAGCTTTTCCTCTCGTACCTGGCTCGGGAACCCTGGACTTAGATCTCTTAAAACTGACTGTCTGTTCATAAGTCTTTAAAATTCAGGAAATCAAAAACAGCATGACATCATGATTACAGTAACATGTTATAGACAAGACAAGACAAGGGCTGGGGTGTGGAAGTGGGTAACTAAAAGTTCAAAGACAGAAAGAGCTGTCAGTTATGGAATTCAAAAGCGAGAAAGGAAAGGGGCACAGTGAGATAAAAATATTTCTAAACACACACACACTCACATCACACACACAGACAGACACATACACATGTACACAGAGAGACACATACACAAACACACACACACACACACACACACACAAAAACCCACCAACCATATACAGATTACAAAATTAGCTTTTTTTCTAACCAGCCCAGTGTGGGTTTTAACATGCCCGCCCTTTCATGATTTTCGCAGGCCAGAGCAAAATGTTTTTGGTTTTGTAAATTTTAACCAGCCCTTTATCAAAATAACCTGCGGGGGTGGGCTTCCTATGTTAATATCTTACCCTGCATATACAGATATAAAAAAAGATAGAAAAATCTTAGAATCAATGGAAAACATAAAGCAGCGGTAAAACAAACAAAACAAAGCAAATATACAAACCCTATTAATAATAAACTTGGCTAAATGTAAATTTAAAACAAACTGTCTATACAATGTAACATAATTTGCAGGCTTTCTGTAATTAAACATCTTGTTTGGAAAGATGGCATGACTGTTATAATATGCATTGTAAACTGACTGCGAGTGTGATCTGTATTGTGATTGGTTAATTACATTCTTTTTCAAATAGACAATAACACCCGGAAAGCTAATGACATCATTAGAAAGTGACGTCATTAGCAACTGGAAGAGGCGAAGTTCATGATTCAAGGGTCTACAGTTAGATTGTAGCCAGGTATTTTTTTCAAGAAATACCAAATATACAGTTAACACCTTCGGTCAAAAATGACATTTGCGGGATCAAATAGACAATAACACAAGCAAATCTAAAAACTCCAAATGGTTATCTCCTAAAAGATTAAAATGTTCAGTTTAACTACAAAAACATAAATGTAAGCAATATGGACAGAATTTCTTTCTTTTTTGACAAAATATTATTGGTACATGTATGTTATTTTATATACCAAACATCATTTAATATATATATGTGTGTGTGTGTATCTATCTATATATATGTATAACAAAATATCAGGGCTCGAACTTAACGGCGGCACTGACGACAATTGTCGTCGTTGAGATATAAATTGCTGTAGGTAGAGAGCATCACCGATGACACTTTTGTGCTGTCGATAAAGCTCCTCAACAATAGCGAAATGTATACACCTGGTGTACATTATCTGACAATATTTAACATTTGCACATTTAAAAAGATGTCTACATATAACAAGATAGCCTTTCAGTCAGGTTTATTTGCTGCAAATGTCAGTTTTAAAAAAATTGCCATAGGCGGGTTCAAAATTGCTGTCGGTTGACTGTTTCACCCATTGCAATTCTTTTAAAAATTGCTGTGGGAGACAAATTCTTAAGTTCGAGTCCTGAAGTTTTTACTTTTATATTCATATTGGAATTTGTCTTCAAAATTGGGAATAAAAGCAGGCCTCTGTGAATTAACCCATTTATTGGTTGTGCCAAAATTAATTCAGGTCACTCATTTCCTTTTTGTACAACCAATCTTTTAACATCAGACACTAAAACCCAACACTTCTTAACTGGTAATTATATTTTATATTACTATATCTGTAGATGTGTCTTGAAATTTTAAACTATATTTTTCTATGTGATAAAAGAGCGATAAAATATGATTTACACCGATTTATATTCGGACAACTTTATATGAATAGGTGGAAATACCACAGGTCAGAGTCAAGTTAATATAAGAAAACAAATGGAGACACACCAATTTAATATTAATTTCGTACTACTTAACACCCATACAAACAACCCAAACTCTAATTAATATGTGGATACGCATCAGCCACAAGCACAGGTCCATTTCACACACCTTAGCTGACGGTCTGACCCGAGTACTCTCAATCCACTTTCGTTTGTATTCTTGACGACGAATATGTTCAGCCTCCTGTAATTCAGAAAAAAACAGAAGAAAAAAAACTTAACAGTATATGGTTGACTAAGACAACAGCAAAAGATGATGGCATAGATCGACAAGTTTGGTTTGTTTATCGACACCACTAGAGCACATTGATTTATTATTAATCATCGGTTGTTGGATGTTAAACATTTCGTAAAATTGACATATAGTCTTAGAGAGGAAACCCACTACATTTTTCCATTAGTTGCAAGGGATTATTTTAATGCACTATCCCACAACCTTTGATATACCAGTCGTGGTGCACTGGCTGAAACAAGAAATACATGTAGCCCAATAGTCCCACCGACAGGGATCGATTCCAAACCGACCGTGCACATCAAGTGAGTGCTTTACCACTGGGCTACGTCCCGTCCCCATGGTTGACTAAGACAACAATACAAATCATGGGAAATGTCCTGTGTGTTGCATATATCTACAAGAGAATATCATATATTGATACACATTTCAATAAATGTAAAAAAACCTACAAAAAAACCCAAAACAAAATTCAAAAATAATAATAATAATTAAAATTCAATTAAAATTTTAATTGTATTTTTTGCATGAATTGTAATGGACATAGATCGATAGATACAACTATAAACCAAGTTTTAGTGACCTAGAATTTTTAGTTTGTGAACTACATGTAAATGCAAAACTTTAATGTTGACCTAAATGCAAATGTTTACACTGTCACTGATTTCGGAAAAGTACATGTAATACCTATATCTCACTTTTTTACTGTGTGAAAGCAAGACAGAAAACTGCAATAGCCAAAGTTATTTGACACTGCATACCAACTAGGTTGAGTGCCTTTAAGCCTTCATTTTATTGCATTTTACCAATACAAACAAACTAAATTTGCCTACACATGAAGGGCCGAATTTAGGAAGCCTGTTTTTTTTCGACACAGGTGTTTAGGAATTGTAAATGTATGTAGTTACATGTGTGTAAAACATAAACAGCCTTTGTAAATTCGGCCCGAAGTGTTTTACCAACAGTGATTTTCCTGAACGTACATGTATGAGTATTTTACCTGTAATCTTTTAGCCAAAAGAATCTGTCTATAGTTTTCCACAGCGGTATCTTGTGACTTGAGGAACCTGGAACACAGACAAAGAAAGCTTTACTTAATGACACAGTAAAGCACCCGCTTGATGCACGGTCAGTTTGGGATTGATCCCCGTCGGTGGGCCCATTGGGCTATTTCTCATCAAAGCCAGTACACCACAACTAGTATATCAAAGGCTGTGATATGTGCTATCCTGTCTGTGGGATGGTGCATATAAAAGATCCCTTGCTTTTAATTGAAAAATGTAGCAGGTTTCCTCTCTAAGACTATATGTCAAAATCACAAAATGTTTGACATCCAATAGCCGATGATTAAAAATCAATGTGCTCTAGTGGTATCGTTAAACCCCAGGATCTAACACAGTTGGTAGAGTGCTTGATTTAAGTGCTCGGATAGAAGGATCGAATCCCCTCGGTGGACCCATTCTTAAAAAGTGCCCCACCCCCCGAACGAATAAAAAGAAAAACATTAGTTTTATTTACCAACACCAGTAGAGCACATTGATTAATTAAACATCAACTATTCCCATCCAAAACAGTGCCTCACGACTGATACATTGTATATCAAAGATATGTGCTGTTCTGTTTGTGGGAAAATGTATATTAAAAAATCCCTTGTTGCTGATAAACAAAAATGTAGCAAATTTCCTGTGAAGATTATGTCACAATTAATTAGCAAATGTTTGACATCCATTAGCTGATGATTAATTAATCAATGTATAATCTAGAGGTATCATTAAAACAAACCAATCCTAGCCTAAACTAAGTGTTTTGTCAGTTATTTCAATTTAGCTAGATGTAAACAGAAAAACTAATTTAAGTGTTCTGAAAAAAACTTGTTTTGGACAACATCATTTTTTTTCATGCAAGTTATAGTATTGCCTCATACGTCATTAAGTATTCGCTAAAAGTGCAGAAGAGCACATGCAACAAAAAAAGTTTGTGGAGAAAAGATGAATTAGGAAAACAAAAAAATGACCAATATTGTGTAGATGTACTCACTTCTGAAAATCTTCTTGCTTCAAAATAAATTCAGGCTTTTTCTTCTTGTCTATTAAATTCTTCCAAAAGAACTGATCTATCTTCGATAAGTGGTCTGCACTGAAATACATCAAATAACATTACACTAGGTTCACCATCTATGTTGACTTTCAATGAAGCCAATTTTTCGATATTCTTAACACTTTAAATGTACCTTTTATGAATATTATGCACGGAGGAGGGATGTACCTGTAGTTCTGTTAATGGTACCCTTACCCAAGATTTTTCCAAAGGTCATATAATCAAACCCTCTCAGCAGGCTGGGACGTGTCATTTGGGCACACAAACATACATGTATATGTACTTGTACCTGCTTAAATGTGTGAGAAATCCACCATTTTTAACAGTGCAGTCTTCAAGCTGTGAATGTTTGATACATTCCTCCTCACAGAAGTAGCACCAGAACTTGGCCCCCAACTCATAGCCACGATTAAACACCTCAGCAGTGTCGAGTGCTGATAAGCAGAGGGATATCTAAACATAGAAGAAAAAGACAAGCATGAATAGTGGTTATTAACCATTCTGAACAATTACAAATACATACACATATAATGTATAGGGTATAATTTGTTTTCCCTAGCTTGTTTTAGCATGGTGTAGCACCATGCCTCAATAGTCTAGCACCATCTTGCCTCAATCAGTGCCATGCTGCCCTGAGATTAAGCAAGCCTTTTTCACTAATTAATTCTAAAACTGCCTTTATAAAACACCCAAAAAGGTATTATTAATTAATAAAATATGCCTTTTATACATGTATCTTTTGCCATTCATTTATTAAAGCAAGCACATAAATTACATTAATGTTTATTTTAATTTTAAAAAATTGTATTTTTAATGAAAAACAAGTGCCCCGAAAATGGTGAAAATGCCCCCAAAGTGTTTGGTCTACCATGCCTTGCCTAATTTCTAGGGAAATCACTAGGTATAATTTGTTTTAATTAAGAATAGGTTTATTAGAAAATTAAAATTACTCTTTTTTTTTGACAAATCATATATATACATGTACTAGTAATGTGGTATGACAAAAAATCGGATCGCGTGACAAATTTAGCGCCAAATAAGTGTTTTTTCAGTCGGAGATTACTGAATCGATAACAAACAAAATGTTTTCATTGCTCAAATAACTTTTATTGTGTGTATCAAACATATAAATGGATACAGGTATGGGACAAAGTAGAGGCTGTTAAAAATAGTTAAACTGCTTTACGGTAACTGTCGTAAGCTACTGAAGTTTTTCATCAGTTGCTTTTTCATACAAACAACGCAGCTTGTTTCCTTTGATGTCCAGTGTGCAGACTGATGATTATTTTTGTGGGAAAAAATGTGCATTTGGAAATAGCAGAGATAGGTGCTGTAAAATATAGTAGGGTGCGGGAAAATGAAGAAGGGTGCAGAAAAATTAAGGAGGGCGGCAGAACGGGAAAGAAGGGCAGTAAAATGCAATACCAAGGCGGGCTGCCCCGCTTAAATGGAGCAGCGAGACGACTGTGTGGTGTACTGGCAGGAATACGAAATAGCCTAATGGACCCACCGACAGGGATCAATCCTAGACCGACTGAGCATCATCAATGACAATGACATCAGTCGAGCATTTCAGAACTGGGCTACTTGGGAGCAGGTCAATTAACTCGCCTCTAAACAAACTTACTCCAGCATTTCGTTAATTCGACCCACACTGTTTAGTCAACTTATATCATTACCGTTTTATTAATTAAATATACTAATATTTTAAGCAATAATGTGCATTAAATATTTTTGAATATGCACACCAGTCGGAGTCCAAAAGCCTTGCCTGATCATTCCTTTAAGGATATAAGGGACAAACTGACAAACATTGTTAAAATAGGCTTGACAGTTCATTTTAATTGATTATTGGGTCTTCTCAATCTAAAAACATTTTAATAAGTGCTCGTAATAGATGAGTTTCACTGTAATATTAATAAATAAAATGACACAAAAGTTGTAAATGTCCATTTTTAATTTTGTCACAATTATTTACGGACAGTAAAATTTGGGGAGAGTTGTCCAAACACTGGGGTGATTTGGTAGGAAGAAAAGAAGGAATTTTTTTATATTTAATGACGCACTCAACATTTTATTTACAGTTATATGGAGTCAGACATATGGTTAAGGACCACACAGATACTGAAGGAGGAAACCCGCTGTCGCCACTACATTGGCTACTCTTTCCGATTAGCAGCAAGGGATCTTTTATTTGCGCTTCCCACAGGCAAGATAGCACAAACCATGACCTTTGTTTAACCAGTTATGGATCACTGGTCGGTGCAAGTGGTTTACACCTACCCATTGAGCCTTGCGAAGCACTCTCAGGGTTTGGAGTCGGTATCTGGATTTTTACATGCACCATCCCATAGACAGGATAGCACATACCACGACCTTTGATGTACCAGTCGTGGTGCACTGGCTGGAGCAAAAAATAGCCCAATGGGCCCACTGACAGGGATCGATCCCAAACCGACCGTGCATCAAGCGAGCGCTTTACCACTGGGCTACATCTCGCCTGATTTGGTAGGAGGCAAGCTGGTTTTGCCACTTTTGGGGAGAGTTGACCAGCATTCGGCTACTTCACACCACTAACAATGGCTGGGACATCAATGTTTTTTTACAATAAATAAATAAAAAAATTCATGGGGAAAATTCGCATCAAAATAGTGAAATCATAATTTGATCTAGTTCATAAAAATAAACTCGAATGTAAATGCACATTACTGATGTGCATTTACATTCGAGTTTATTTTTATGAACTAAATTTAATCATGAATTTAATTGCACACCCACTCCCCAATTCGAACAGCCGGGGCCGAACCTTGTTTTTAAATTTCTTTAGTATATTTGTGAGTGTTTCTTGGTGTCTTTTTGAGTAAATATGCTTCTTTCTTTTCTTATGGTTCAATTTACACAAACAGCAATACTCGAACTGTCGAAAAGAAGTAGACATGATTATCAACAATGTTCGTTAAGACACGTTACGCTGCATATGTGAATCAAAATATAAATGTGAAATGAATGACAGCGGTGCAGTCAAAATGATTGCTAAATACAGAAAAGAACCGACAGAAACAACAACATAATAAAACAAACCGGAAGACGGAAAAACAGCCAAACCCACTAGAAACAGATATGAAAAATATATAACGGCAAAATATAGGAATTATGTTCATAATAGCAGTTTAAAAATCAAAATATTATTAGTGGTTTGGTTTGGTTTTATCAGTAAATATGGTTGATTTCGGTCGATTAATCCCGTACAGTTTTCTATCTGGTCCTCGCCAATCCAATCCGGAAGACGAAGTCGAAGGTAAATGGAAAACGTAAATAAACGCTTTTTTGATGACAGATTTTGGCCTCTTTTATGAGTTATTTATAGATATAGGTTAATAACACTTTTGTTCGGTGAATATGATAATAGTTTTATATATTTGTTTCTCAGCTTTTATGTTCTCATTAATTTCGCATTGAATAGTTGTGAATTACCTATTACCGTTATAATATAACTTTCGGATTATCAGTCATATATGTTATATTTCGCAAGGCTACTAGGACTCTAGTAGGAGATCTATTAATGACGTCTTCATATCAGCATGGTAAAGACTTCCGAACATTCGGAAGTTTTGCCTCGGCATGTGTTTGACGGTAACCACCTTTCAGTGGTTAAGGTTAGGGTTAGGGTTAGTCTTTAGAGCCTTGATATAGAGGGGCACAGGTTGAATTCTTTCCTTCAAATCAAAACGTCCTTGCCTCAAACTCACCTAGACCAATTTCTGCACCATCATGCCATGTAAGAGTAACGGGTCATTTCACTTAAGTAATGTTTCATGGGACCTTCGTATAATTTCCTTTCTCCATGAACACATCTGATCCACTGTTGCATGTACATATAGAATTGGAAGCTGATTGGCTGGTATGACCAAATGTGCCACATCATATTCGTATGATAAGTAACATTCATGTACTAACATACAAATTCAACGTTATGAAATATGTTACCATTAATATTATCATTCCAGAAGATTTGAAGTGTATTTTGTGAGTACAGCTTGCTGAACTAAGAAATCAAAATGCCAGCCTTGCTAGAACGCCCCAAGATGTCACTCACTATGTACCAAGCACTCAAACGTCATATCATCAAGGAAAGGGAGCGCAAAAAGCAAGGTTTGTATGATGAATAATTGATGTGTCAAGTTTTATTTATAATTTTATCCCCAAATATTCAAATACTGGTCATACTTGCATTTAGGACCACCGTCACAACTGGAACTTACACATTCTAACTTTATTGAAAATTATAGAATGAATTGAAAATTAAATCATGTTAGCAGTTTGACTAGATATTTAAGGGGAAGCAACTCCATTAAATATCTGTTTATGAAACCTTATTGGAGAGAGCAACCCATATAACTGATGTAATATGGTTTTAAATCAAAAGTAATATTCATTTGTAATAAATAATATTTACTAACACCATTTTATGTTGTTTTTGTTTAGAGCAACTACAGGACAAGTTAATGGAGGAAAGAACACAGAAGGAGAGAGAGATGAAGAAAAAGAAAGAAGAGGCCGATAGCCTCACCCTGGAGCAGACCAAAGAACAGGTTCCCATGGTTACTTATTGATACAATAATGCAATCATGGATATGTTTGATGATATTGAATTTTTTGTGCACATCCATATGCAGTTAACTTCGAGCATGCTACCAGCCTCGGTGGTGTAGTGGTTATGCCATCGGACTTCTAGCTGGTAGGTACTGGGTTTGTATCCCACCTGAGGCAATGGGGGATTTTTGCATGCCAGTACCGGCTCCAACCCAGAGTGAGTGCACTGCTAGGCTCAATGGGGAGGTGTAAGGCAGCATACACCGAGTTTCACCCACTTCAAAGATGCGATTATGGGTGTGTCTCCCGAGTGTATAACCCCACATGGGGGATGATTACCGGGCATACACTGCAGGTTCCGTGTACCCCGGGCTCAGGTGATACTGAGATAGCTCAACTGACAGCAAGCGTGGAGCACGGACCTGTCAAGTAGTCCCATACCGAAATGGAAATACTGCGGCTTCACCATTCATCTCAACATCATCCATGTTTGTAATGTCCAAAATACAAAACAAAAATGTCATTGTCTCTGTGTTAAATGTTTGTGGTGTTTAAAAAAAAAAAAAAAAAAAAAAAAAAAAAAAAATGAAATTTGAGCATGCTGTCACAGCATTCATTTCCCTCAAACAGGATAGCAAGCTGCATCTATATGCAGACCTGTCAACCTTTAGTCAAGAGAAAGCAGGAGGTGTGTGTTGAAAAAGCAGGAGATTTTGTCAAAAAGCAGGAGATTTTTTAAATTCACACAATTTAACCCAAAATCGCAAGATTTAAAAAAAACATTATTACAATAAGTTATATGAATACTATATAATGTCATATATACTTCTTAACCTTAGATCTTGGCATTAAAAAAAAATTAATAAAAAAAATAAAATAAATTAAAAACATTTTTTTTTTTTTTTTTTTTTTTTTTTAGTTTAAATATTATTATGATTTAATACATATTTAAACAAATAATAATATTTTATCCAAAAATGTTAAGAACATGAACAAGAAATAAAAAATTAATTAGTACATTTACGGTATTACACTTACAGCCTTACAGGTTGCGTTACATTATCATTTGTGGTTAGTGTACCTAAGTACCAAAGACAAATTTATATAAATCTTACAAATTAATATTCAGTTTTTACTATAATGAGGAACGGTGGCGTGGTACTTATTTAAAATCATTATAATGATGCAATAAACATTGTATTTCATTAATCATAAGTAAAACCTCATTACGGACATCGTGTGAAATATACCGGAATTATACCCATTTCCGTGAGTAACTTTAGGTCAATGTCAAACACAACATTTTTTAATTGTACAAAAATTATTTCTTGAAGAGTACCCTTATAACCAACATTTTACTGCACAAACATACAAAATTAACTGACACAAGTATGTTTATACAGCTAATTGGTATTTTCGTTGTCTTGCTGTGACATGTGATTTTAACAAGCATCGTGTGTATCGCTGTCAACTCGGAGTCTGGCAGTTCAGATTCGTCATAGTTGCATTATGTAATCCAGTGGGAAGAAATTTTACAATTCAGAGGTGTTATTAGAACTAAATTGGATAGTTTTTTTTTAATATATATATATGCAACACTGAATGTCAATACACAGCCTGTTGAATTAGCGGCAACACGCTTCGTAGCCATTACGATGATAACAAACATTATAATAACACGTCATTTTATAAACTCCATGTGCTTTTTTAACAATATAAATAGGCTATCCCACAATTCTCACTTCGGCAAAGGTTAAACAGTCGGGACAATTCGGCCTGTTACATTCTCAGAAACCGAAAGTAGTCGACATTTTCCGAATGAGAAAAAAAAAGGTAAGAGTTACTTCCCTTATGTTATTTTGACAAAAGAGGATCGATTTTTTTGTATGCTTACAAAAATGTCATTTAACAGGAGAAACTGTCTCCCGCACAGGTGAAAGGAGATTTGTTCAAATACCGGGAGACTCCCGCGGAATCCGGGAGGGTTGACAGGTCTGTCTATATGTATCCTTTGATATAAGGGGCGGGATGTAGCCTAGTGCTAAAGTACTCGCCTAGTGCTAAAGTACTCGCCTGGTGCACGGACAGTCTAGGATCGATCCCCATCAGAGTGTCCTTTGGGCTATTCTCATTCCAGCCAGTGCACCACAACTGCCGGGCTCGAACTGAAAGACGGCACCGACGGCAATTGCTGGTGCTGAGATATAAATCGCCATAGGTAGAGAGCATTACCTCCTCAACAGTGGCAAACTATATACATTTGGTGTACATAATCTGCCAATATTTAAAATTTTCACATTTGAAATATGTCTACATACAGCAAAATAACATTTTAGTCATTTATTTTGTGCAAATTTCAGTTAAAAAATTTTTTTTGCTCAAAATTGCCATCAGTGGGCTGTTTCACTCATGGCAATTCTTTAAAAAATTGCCATGGGAGACAAATTCTTAAGTTCGAGCTCTGCCCTGGTATATTAAAGACCAAGGTATGTGTTATCCTGTCTGGGATGCTGCATATTAAAAAACTCTTGCTGCTAAATAAAAAATGTAGTGGGTTTTCTCTCTTAGACTATGTCAGAATTACGAAATGTTTGACATACAAAACAAACTTTAACTAAGGCCGAATTTTTTTTTTTTACTTGTTTCCTATTGCATGCTGGAAAAATATAGGGTAGGTAGGTAGGAAAAACATTTTATTTTGGAAAATAATTTTATTTATGGATATTAAATAAAAGTGTTGACTACCGGTATTCAAAATAACCTCTGCATGTATAGAAATGCATTATGCAAACCAACAATACCATTCATCACAGTGTTTTCCATAGAAATAAAGTAAGGCATGGTAAAGTGACGTTTTGGGGGCATATTTTATGTGCAGTTTTGAATATAAGGGCTTTATTTTTTTCCATTATACAATTTTCTAAAGGACAAAAACCTTATATCTATTTCATAACTTAATTTAAAAAATGAAATATGTAGTACTATCCACATAGGTGTGTTTAAAGGCTTCTTTTTACATGAGCAACTTATAAATTTATAAAAGGCAAGGCATTTTGATTGTGAGGGCAACATGGTGCTGACCTATCTGTGGGAGAGTACATACAAAAGACCCCTTGCTGTTTAATAACAGGCAGAAGGTTTACTCTCATACTAACACTTAACTTCTGTACTGGTCCAGGACAGACTTGGATGAACCTTAATTGGATAGAAACCAGTAAATAAGTTATAACAATTTATTTTAATGAAAACTGAAAAGAAGGGTTCTATATTTATCTGTCCAACAATAACATTTAAAAAAAAATGTTATGAATATTATCTTTCCTGGTGTATCTAAGAAATGGTAGACTTACCAATTTTATAATTTGCAATGTTAGTTTTATTCTGTATGCATCCAATATTAAAGTACACACTTGGTCTGAAGCAATGAATTGGTCCAATGAATAGAAATGCAGTATAAATTCTCAGGATGCTCAAACGAATGTTGAAAAGTAAAGTTTGTTTTATTTAACGACACCACTAGAGCACATTGATTTTTATCTTTAATGTCATTCTGACACTGTTTTTAGCGGAAACCCGCGAAGTTCCCAGTGACCATTTACAAAAAATAACGAAACGCATCGAGATCTTACTGACATATTTAATCATTTGATTTGGCAGTAAACTCCATCAGTATCGGTAAACATTCCCTCCCCTAGTTTATCAGAAGGTCACTAAATTTCTACACGGCCAGTTTGTTATTATTATTATTATTATTATTATTATTATTAATCGGAACACCTCGCTACACTAGATGTAGAGTAAATCGGAAAAGATTGCATATATTCGTGAAAACAATTTTCCGACTCTTCGCCCGATATCTCACGAAAGTTACCGAACTTCAATTTGAAGGGAAGTAACTCCATCAATCAATTGTTAGAAGAAAACATTTCGTGGCTAACGGGTCGCCAATAAAACTAAATTTGCGACAATAAAACCACCGATATACGTCCGCAAATCGGAAAACTCAGTAGGGTTATCCCCTAAATGACACCAAATTAGTGGATATACAAAAAAAAGTTTCAGGGTCGGCAGGTTCAAATTAGGGTTGGTCGGGTAACCGGAAACAAACAATATTTTATAATACGCCTAATATCTTGTTAATCACTTTAAATGAACATGCAATGGCTGTGACAGAATCACATAGACTTCAGGTTTTCTGCCAGAGGGTAAAATGGGTATGGTGCCATACCCAAAATGTTTTTGCAGATATTTGTTTTTTAATTTAACCTTTTGACAAAATTAATTACTCTCTGATTTCCTTAACGCTAAACGTAACCCATTTTCTTTCTGGGGGAATGACCCCCATACAGCGGTTGCATTCAATTCCATAGTGCCATGCCTAAAATGTCTTTATGGCAGAAACACTGCTCTTTGATGCAGATAAATAAATACCTCAGTAATATAACCTACAAAAAAAACCCACCAGCCTCAGTGGTGTTGTTGTTAAGCCATCGGACATAAGGCTGGTAGGTACTGGATTCTCAGCCCAGTACCGGCTCCCACCCAGAGTGAGTTTTAATGACTCGATGGGTTGGTGTAAGACCACTACATCCTCTTCTTTCTCACTAACCACTAGTCACTAACAACTAATCCACTGTTCTGGACAGACAGCCCAGATAGGTGAGATGTGTGCCCAGGACAGCGTGCTTGAACCCTAATTGGATATAAGCACAATTTTTTTATAAAAATTAACAAAAAAATAATAATACAAAATTAAAAAATGAATCAAACTGAATATTCTGAAAAATGTTTTGTATTTACTTGTTGATTACACCAGATTGGACAGCTGGAGAAGAGGCTGAAGGAGTTGGAAACGGAGAAACACGAACTGTTCTCTCGTCTCAAGAAGGTCCTGCACCAAGAGGACGAATCTCGCCGCAGGACTCAAATAAAGGAGCAAAAGTAGGTGACACTTACAGTGAGGAGTCTGACAGGGCAAGTGGCGGGACGTAGCCCAGTGGTAAAGCGGTTGCTCGATGCGCGGTCGGGTCTCGGATCAATCCCCGTCGGTGGCCCATTGGGCTATTTCTCGTTCCAGCCAGTGCACCACCACTGGCCGTGGTATGTACTACACTGTCTGTGGGATGGTGCATATAAAAGATCCCTTGCTGCTAATTGAAAAGAGCCCGTGAAGTGGTGACAGCGGATTTCCTCTCTCAATATGTGTGTGGTCCTTAACCATATGTCTGACGCCATATAACCTTAAAAATAAAATGTGTTGAGTAAATGTATACCAGTGGTGGTGCACTGGCTGAAACGAGAAATAGCCCAATGGGCCCATGTTAAATAAAACATTTCTTTCTTTGTGAAAGGGCTCACACTCTAAAATAATTTCTTAAATTTCAGATCTTTTCTTTTTCAATAACAATGAAAAAATTGCTAAAGTCTCATCCAGATTTTAAGCCATTGGGAGGCAGAAGACACTGATATTATTATATTATATCTTGTGTTGTTTTGTGTTTGTTTGCTATGCAACTCTCTCCAAGTGCATTCCCCCCCCCCCCCCCCCCCCCCCCCCCCCCCATACTCATGGAACGGTTGTGAATTACCCAAACACAATAATTGATTATAGCCATTTGATTGGCTGGTGGGATTTTCAGACCAGCCCATTGTTTTTGTGGGATGGGTGAATGCACTTGTTGAGAGATCAGGTTAAGTATTTACGAAAAAAAGAGACATTGATCAAAGCTTTCCTTTTTTTTCAATCCCTTCAGACTTTATTAGTAAGTATTTCTCAAGATATTTAAGATATTAGAAGGCTAGCTCTGGGTATGCAAAACATTTCGCCAAATTGTCTGTTAAACTTTAAAAATTGAAGAAATCAACAATTTTTTGTTTTAATGTCAATTATTACATGAAATTATTTTGCTAAATTAAAATAAAATTCGCCAACTGCTTCCAAAATTCGTGAATTTGGCGAGTGCCAGAGCTAGCCCTGATTGATCAAAGCTTTCCTTTTTTTTCAATCCCTTCAGACTTTATTAGTGAGTATTTCTCATAGGATTTGAGATATTACCTGTGTCTATGTGAGAGATGTTCGTAACGAGTGTATGATTGTCTTTCAGTGAGATGTTGCTACAGCAGCAGGGATACCAGTGTCTCCAGATGCCTGTGTCCTCGCACCCGGCCATGCTGCAGGGGATATCCGGCCGCCCAGCCATGTACAAGCATGCACCCATCATAACGGTCAGTCACAGATATATACCAGTCAGTGATAGAACTGCCATTTTGAACTCTGAAGTTTATGTATTGTCCCCTCCATCCCACACCTAGTTGCTGGCATCTCCAGACACCTGTGCATTATAGCATGTGTGACGTCCGCAAGAGGTTACTTTCTGTCTCTCATTCTTTCTCTTTCTCTGTTGCTCTCTCTTTCTCCCTGTCTGTTTTGTTTCCCTAATCTGTTTGTGTGTCTGTCTTGGCCTGACACACACACCCTTTTCTCTGTCTCTGTCTCTCTCTCGCTCTCACTCTCACTCACACTAACACTCACACTCAAATCTTACTTTACTTGAATTGTTTAAAACAATCCCCATAACAGTTTAAATGCTAGATAATTAAATAAAACACCTGATGGTCCTACATGTAGTTACTGACAGCTATATTGGCGACTTCAAGAAGCATGTTATGAGCTGCATTGTTGCTGTTAGTATTGCAACAATGCAAGTTAAATTATGGTTATTAAAAATATCACTTTAATATTAATAAAATGTGTAAAACAATTAAAATGCTTACCACTTTAATTTTAGGGTGTCAAGAGAATGAGAAGTCCGTCGCCGCCATCTACATCATCGTACCAGAACTATGAGGATTCAAAATATCTCCATTCAACATACACTGCAGCTTCGAAACAACAACCTGCAGGACATCTGTACCAGCACCAACAAGGCGGGGAATATAGTAAGATAGTTTATACATCAAGGACTTAAAGCCATAACTAATTAATGTTTTGTTTAATGACACCGCTATCTCACATTGATTTATTAATCATCGGCTATTGGTTGTCAAACATTTGGTGATTCTAACATATAGGCTTAGAAGAAACCTGATGCCTTTTTTTATTGGCAGGAAAGTTTTGTTATATACACCATCCCATTTCTGCCAGAAATACATTTTTGGGTATGGCACTATGGAATGGAATGCAACCAGTCAACAGGGTGTATGGGGGGGCCTCACCCAGAATGAAAATGGGTTAAGTTTAGGGTTAAGAAAATCATACAGTAATGATAAGAGCAATTAATTTTGTGTATAAGTTAACTTAAAAAACAAAACAAGTTTGGGTATAGCGTCATACCCATTTTACCCTCTGGCAGAAACCCTGCATTGACGGAACTGCAAATACTGTTAGTGAACCCATTGTGCTATTAGTTGTTGCAGCCAGTGTTCCACAACTGGTGTAACAAAGGCTGTGGTATGCACTATTCTGTCTGTGGTATGTTGCATATAAAGGATCCTTTGATTTTAATCAAAAGAGTAGCTCACAGATTTGCAGCTGCAGGTTTCCTCTCTAATTATCTATGTGATCCTTGACCATATGTCTGATGACACTATATAACCATAATTAAAATGTGCTGAGTGCTTTGTTAAATAAAACAGTTTTTTTCTTCTGTCAGAGGGAACCAGCTATTCACAATCACAGCCAGGTCATGTGACCTATACCAGCCAACCATGTTCGTCTACAGGACATACGTTTCCGCAGCAAGGCGGAATCTACACAAGCAGCCAATCACAAGCTGGAAAATACCTCCAGCCTGGCCAGTCGGCTTTCACAACATATCCTACTCACTACACCCAACATCAGCAGAAACAGCAGTTACCAGACAACTTCCCTCCCGGCTTTGCCATCCAGAGAATGCAGCAACAAGGTATGACAATTTCAACTAAACATTCAGGGCTCGAAATTATTTTTCTGTGTTAGGGAGCAATGTTTCCTTCTCAGAAACAAATGTTAGAAATTGAGGATCAGTGACAAAACGGTCTTAAAATTAGATTCCTATTGAGATCCATAATTAATGTAACATTTGGAACAACGATTTAGAAGGCTTGACATAAATGCAGATAGAGGCTCATTATTTCTTATTATCACTTTAAAAAAATGGATAAATTCTGGATGTACCTGGAATACTCTTGAAAATAAGATGTAAAGCAAAAGCTGCTTATAAAACTGACTATTACGATGCAAAGATTTATCTCTCTTTGTTTTATCACACACACCCTCCCTCCATGTAACAGTTTGTAACGCTAAGGCCACTGCCCCCCCCCCCCCCCCCACACACACACACACACACACTTTACAATTATTTAACTTGTTGTTACTCCACCCAGCACATTCCCTGTCCTAGTGTTGTAATTTTACCTATAATGTTATATTTTGTGGTGGAATTTCTCTTGGTTTGGTAATAAATAATAGATAAAAATTAAAATATCATTGGTTCAAGAACAAAATAGCAGTGTCTGGCTGCATTTTACTTTAAAGGTAAAAATGAGACAATTGTTTTGTAAAGTCACATTTAACAAAAAAAAACTTCCCTCTCTCATAACATTTCATAACACATCCATTCATACTCCCTCTCTTTCTTTCAAGCAGTACAGTATTGTTGAACGGCCACCAGACATTAAAGTAACACACCCTGATTTTTAAACACTACAACATATTTTTCACTATTAAAGCCATTTTTGATAATATAAATTGGAAGTGCTTATATTTTATTATTTAGAATATTAATTTTCATACACAAAAAGTAGTTCAGGTTTTTGCAATACCTCAAAATGCATTTTTCATAATTCTAAAAACGCACGTTCGTCTGAGAAGTAATGGTTATCGAGACAAGCTCTAGTTATTTTAGACAGTATTTCTCCATTTAAACATCACAAACTTTAGCTTCTCTCCGTTATAAAATTATCCAAATGTGTGTTGAGGTTTCTAGATTAACTAAACTTAGTGTCCATTTTCACGGGCTGAAACTATGACCTGCAACTTTAACGCATAGCCTTGCATAGCAGTTAGATTTTGTGTGACTCTGTGTTTTTTATGTTTCAGGGTACATAGGATCTCCTCACAGCACCAGTATTTCTATTCAGCAGCAGTTAGAGCATGCTAATCAAAAGTCTGGCTTCAGCGATGACAAGTATAAGATACAACAGGTAAAACAGAATCTAGTAAATTATATTGATGTCCAATACAAACTAAACCAATACTCTGAGGTTACTGAAGGAAAACCAAAATATGTTGTATGTTTAACCTTCTGACTACTGCAGGTGAGATATCTCACCCAACGTCTCGCCAATCGACATACTGTACACTGTACACAGTGTATTCCCCAATTCATATTTCCCGCTGTTTTGCACATGACACTCACTGGATACAACTTATTAACATGAAATTGAAGAAAACTCCGCTTCCTTTGTCTTTAGATTTAGTTTTTTTAATAGAAAATACGTTGGAATGACGTGTCGCGGTCATTTTCAGGGATCAACAGCTAATTTGATAATAAATTTAATAATTTTACCAACAACGAAAATAACCAAATACTGGGATATGAATATAGTTCATGTTTTTTAACATCTAAAATACACAATAATAATACTTACCCATTCAAATATGAACTTTATTTTATGTATTTATAAAACATTTAAGTGAATATATGTGAGTAAAAATTACTTGAACCCACTCAACATGGTTCTTGCTAAAACTTATTATTCCAGTAGTCTAAAGGTTAAAACATATATTGATGAGAGTGGTGTTTTGGCAATTTTGGGAACACAATTTCATTCCATAAAAGCAGAAAGATATTTAACCAGCATTTTATTTCCATTAATCAAATTATAAAGGAAATTAAATAAATGTCTGTTGGTATAGTTTCTTTTGTACATCAGTGTAGAAGTTACAAATGTTTGGACATATCTCAAAGATACGAGTGGTTATGGTTAATACCACATTGAAGTTTAACCATATTGATAATTGAACACTCAGTGATTTTTAATGGCGTTCTGTGGTACCAATTATCTGTCCTTTCACAAAACTAAATTAGTTTTAGGCATTTAAGATTCAAATTTCATGGAAAAGTGCATTTTAATTGAGGAAAATTGCTTTTAGCCTATGCAATTTTTAATTCAGTGGTCTTGATTGGTAACTAAGAATGTGGCATAACTTTATCTTTAGATATAGTAATTCATGAAAACCAAAAGGGTTTTCTATCCAGCAGATGTATTGCAGAAAACACCAGATTACTATATGATTTGATGCACTATACTAGCGAAAATAATATTCCGGCACTCCTTTTATTAGTCGATTTTGAAAAAGCCTTCGATTCTGTTTCTTGGTGGTCAATATACTGAATAAGGAGTGTAAATTAACAGTAATACAGAATGGTTATTTCTCAGATTTCTTCTCTGTAGGGCGGGGATGTAGACAGGGCGATCCGATAGCACCATATCTCTTCATCTTATGTGCTGAAATATTAGGAAATCTAATTAGAAATGATAAGGAAATTAAGGGAATCTCAGTAGAAGAATTCAAATATAAATTATTGCAATATGCTGATGATACAGCTATTACACTTGATGGCACAGAAGCTTCATTAAGAAATATGCTAAACTTGATAGAACAGTTTTCTAAATACTCTGGGCTAAAACCAAATATTGAAAAAACCACTGCTATATGGATTGGAGCAAACGCACAAAACAGATTTCAAATTTGTAAGGACAAAAACCTGAATTGGTCGAAGGATAACTTTACTTTTTGAGCAATAAAATTCAGTGTAAATTTAGAAGACATTGTAATATTAAATTACACAGAAAAGGTTGATGAAATTTCAAAATTATTGAAAGCATGGTCGAAAAGACATCTTACTTTACTAGGAAGAATTGTTGTTATCAAAACTTTAGCGCTTTCCAAATTGGTCCATTTGATTATTAATAGTCCCAACCCTAACTGTGAAACATTAAACAAAATTAATCAAATATTCTACTCTTATATTTGGAAAAATTCTGTTGATTGCATAGCCTGTAAAACATTAATACAAGAAATTAAAAATGGAGGCTTAAAGATGATTAATTTGGAATTTTTTTATTAACGCTCTTAAATTAACCTGGATAAGGAGGGTAGTCAATTGCTCAGAGTCGTCGTGGGTTAATCTTCTCCAATGTCAACTTCCTAACAAACATATTTTAATTACCAATGTTGGGGATGATAACCATAGACTCTGTGGCAAAAAATTTCTAATATATTTTTGAAAGAAGTGTTTAATATCCTGGCAAACTATAAACATAAAGTTGAATTATCCGAAGAAGACAGACCTTCTGAACCATTATGATATAACTCATTAATTTTAATTAACAATAAAAGCATTCATTACAAAAGTTGGAATTTATTAGGCATTAATAATATACATGATATGTTTGATATGGACAGAATTATTTTTAACTATGGTACATTTTGTGATTTTTATGGTTTTCGTCCTCCTTTTACGATTTTCGAAGGGTTTAAAAGCTGCAATACTAAACAGATGGCCCAATCTTTCCAAAAACCCCACTTACTTCAGAGTTCTTATTTTGGCCAAAGTCTATACATACAATATTGTATAACAAAAAAGGATCCAAACATATATATAATACATATTTATGTTCAACTTTATCTGCTCCAAGATATATTTCAAGATGGGATAAGGAACTCAATACTGAAAGAGACTATGCTTGGTGGAAGACTCTTAACACTACAGTGTTTAATATGACAAAAGATACTAAATTAATATGGTTTCAATATCGAATAATTCAAAGAATTCTTCCAACAAATAATTTCCTATTTAAAATTAAATTGATAACCAGTCCAAATTGCAGCTTTTGTAATAAGTATATAGAAACATATTCTCATTTATTTTTTGAATGTTCATATGTACCATGCTTAATTAAATCACTATTCAAATGGATAAGGGAAGTAACAGGTACTAACATTACGATGGACCCAACACATTTTCTCTTAGGGTACCCTGAAGAAAACACTGTTATAAATATCATCATTACATTGGCAAAACAATATATATATAGTTCAAAATTTGATAAGAAAACCCAAAGTTTTGAAATCCTCAAAGTCAAAATAAATGTGTATTATAATTTAGAAAAAGCTGCATATTGAAATAAGAATAAATACAAGAAATTTTTATTAAGAAATGGAAATTATGGAATCATACTTTTCAGCAGACTCAAACCTGATGGGTGACAAAATAGTTCTGGACTAAGTAAAAACAGAGAATGTTTTTGTGTGTTGACTATTTTCATAAACAAGGAAAAACTGCATCATAAAAGACTGAAAAAAACACACAAAAAAACCCTTCTATATAGTAACCTTTTCTATAAGCTTAGTATATGAACAACTCTCAAGTGTGTATTGGCTTATATTCTACTTTTTGTGCAATGTGTAAATGTATGTGTGGCACTATAATACTTGGCGGGAAATGACGGGAAAAATGCAAAAAAAAAATTTGGGCATAAATAAGTTAAATAGTCATTTATAATATATTTATATTTGTGTATATATCTATCTATATATATATACAGGGCTCGAAATGCAGTGTTAGTACATGCACCGGTGCATGCTGATTTTTGCGTGTGCATGTAACTTTTAAAACTGGGTGCACGCTGTGCATGCTAATATTTTTCAAGTACTGTGTATTGCGTAAAAAAGTTGATAACTTGCTTAATACAAAACACAAATATTCGTACGTTTTATGTAACTTTTTTTTCAGGATGCACCTGGTGCATGTAGATTATTTTTTTCATTTCTAGACCTGATATATATATATATATATAGATATAGATATAGATATAGATATAGATATAGATATCGATATATATATATATATATATATATATATATATAGATATATAAGAAATATATTCAAAATGTCACACTGTAATCAGCGTATTCTATTTAAAAGAGTTGTCTTCTACAGTGGTCATTAATCAGTGTCCTTTATAGACAAAGGTAAAGGTGTCCTTTACGGCCAGGTTTAACCATTTTTGTTGTGTGTATTTTTACCAGGTGAGAGAGCAGCAGAGAAGTTTTCCCGCTGAGCCATGGCAGTCAAGTTCAGCCGTCGGCGCACAGTACGCCTTCCAGAGGGTGAGTTAGTCTTCTTTTCTTTCCTTTGTTTTTTGGTTTCCAGTCAAACTAGTGTTAAAATAAATTGACAGGGGGCAGGCAATAAACAGGTGTAGCAAGACTTTTGTATGTACCCCCAAACAAAATAAACACATCCTACTTTTTCCTGTTACTTTGGGTTTTTTCTCTCTTTAAAAAACAAACAAAACCCACTATTGTACCTTAAGATATTTTAAATATGAAGGTATTATATGGATAAATACATTCAAGATGATCTTTGGCCAAATAATTTTTTTTTTATAAATATGTATGTACGAAATTATTTTAGTCAAAACTCAATATCGAGAGTACTACGCAATATTACGATGTTCATGAATGCATTGGCTATAGATGTATTCGTATTCTAAGCAAGAAAATGTGAATAAATTGTAATTTTAATAATGTAAAAACATATGTTATTTCGTGAAAACCTTTTAATAGTGGCTACATACTCAGGATAGTCCCTTCCATATAAATAGTCACAGTATAGCCACCAGAGTTGTTTTGAGAAGTGGACAGTCTGTCTGTCTGTGTTGCCTGTCTGTCCATTCAACTACCTGCTTGTCATCTTGTTTGCCTTCTTGTCTGTTTGTCTGTCAGGCTCCACTGCGAGGAAAGACAGCATTACCGGTGCAACAGCCAGCTATAATACAACAGCAACTTCAGTTGCAACAAGCCCAGTCAAAGGTTCAACTTCAGATTTTACTCATAAACTTAGTAGTTTAGTTTTAATTGTTGACCATTCACTTCTTCTAAATATGACAAATATATGGGATAAATGGAAGAAAACAAAACATTCAGGGATTTTTCACAGTTGATCACATGCAGATGGTGGGAGGCTCTGTAATTATCATTTTATATTTGGCGAGTCTTTTTCCTCTATGCTTGTATGGTTTTAATAAAAATTGATTTTATGGGTGGTGGGTATCTTTAAATACAAATCTAGACTACTGCTTCTCCCATGTAACCAATTTTGGTGCAGTTCTTATAGATATATTTAATGGATTGCCATAACCTGTGAAAGACCTGTTTTGGACAGATCTCTGGCAAAGTCAGATGTTGTTCCCAAGAATGGCTTATTTGAACAGTTTTCTGACAGAAGCGTGCCAAAAATGCTCCGTTCCCATACCAATCTGTTAATACCGACCTCAGCGGTGTAGTGGTTAAGCCTTCAGACTTGAGGCTCGTAGGTACTGGGTTCTCCTCCAGGTACCAGCTTTTCCAGAGCAAGTTTAACCGTAAAAAACTAATCACTAACCCACTGTCCTGGACAGACATTCTAGATAGCTGTGATGTGTGTCCAGGACAGTATGCTTCAACCTTAATTGTATTTAAGCACTAAAATAACAATAAATGAATTGCTAAATCTGCTCCTGGTCAAATGCAGCAGGTTTCGTCTTAGAATAGCTGATCAGTGCACTATTACAGGCCATAGGAATTCAAATCTCATGGGAAACACTTTTCAGTTCCGTGCCTTGTGATCATGGGAACCTATCAGAAACTGTTTTTAGATGAAAACAAGTCATGGGAACCCATTTTTCAATACTATTGATTTAAATTATCGCAAAGATCTCTGCAAAGTGACACATTTTGAAACTCAATATAAAGTTGATTTGTGACACACCCTCTCCATTATATGCATGCTATTGTGACAGCTAAATACAAATAATAGTTCAGGCCTATGTCATTTCCTCCCAAGCACATGTGCAATGTTGACTTTTGTCGATTTCAGATAGTGACAGTAGTGACAGTAATGACAGTAGTGACACAATGTTAAATATTTTCTCCAAAATTATATTTGAATTTAAATTCTATTTCTTGACCCTTATATTTAAGAGATACACTACAAATAATGAATGCCAGTGAATTTGGTTTAAATGTGTCACATGTTTGATTAGAGCACATGTTGGAACTTTTGATTTAGGTTTACCTGAACCGGATTCGAACACTGAGAAGTTTGTTTAACACAACAATCCGAATTGAGTCTCGTGATTATGTCAAACACCCTCTCTGGTAGTGTGATATAAACATAATTATTTTTTTTTATATAATTATTACTACATGTATATATATATCATTTTCGTTGAATAGTCGTACTTGATATAATAATCATAGGAAACAAAGTTTCTGTTTTATGATTTTACTGACACGCTAACGACATGTTACATGTAAACGATTGTTACCATGAAGTCCATAGGCCTGTATCAGTGGTATCAATAAGCAAGCCACATTTATATTTGTAGATATGTTTGTATTTTTTAAACTAGTAAATGATGTTATGATATAGCGAGGCAACATTGTAACTTTAAATTAAACTGCTTTATTGGCTTACTTTCAGGGAAGTATCGTGACAGGGTACACATCTCACCCCCACACCGGCCCCTCTTCAACGTTCCAACCACAGTCAGGACAGGTACAATAATCATGCAGTGGCAGAGTTTGGGAGGGGGTGGAGGGGAGTAGAGGCAGTTTGTTGTCTTGAGCTACAGGTTAGCAGTCGGACAATTATGAAGAATGGGTGGATTCTT
This sequence comes from Gigantopelta aegis, assembly GCF_016097555.1. Taxonomy (NCBI): domain Eukaryota; kingdom Metazoa; phylum Mollusca; class Gastropoda; order Neomphalida; family Peltospiridae; genus Gigantopelta; species Gigantopelta aegis. The sequence continues at coordinate 6,124,082 of NC_054713.1, read as the reverse complement.
TACATCTTGTATTGCAAGTAATATTTAAAATCACTGCTTTAGTGGGGTTTTTTTATGAAGCTTTACGTATAGAAATGTGATCATGTTGAATGAGTTCACATTTTGGTTATGCATCAAAAGTCATGGTCACTTATTATAATTAGAAATTATGATATTTACATGAAAATTTCGCCTTTTTATATCAAAAGTCAATGTAGTATGAAATAACAATTGTCACTTTACTAAGGGGCTGGATTAAGCTCGGTCGATTGAGCTCTCACCTGTAGTGCTTGCATTGCGGGATCGAACCACCTCAGTGGATCCATTCAACTGATTGGTTTTTCTCTCATTCCAGCACTACAACTGGTATGTGCTTTCCTGTCTGTGGGAAAGTGCATATAAAAGATCACTTGCTGCTAATGGAAAATCTTTTTGCAGGTTTCCTCTGATGACTACGATTCATAATTACCAAATGTTTGACATCCAATAACCGATGATTAATTAATTAATGTGTTCTAGTGGTGTCTGTAAACAAAATAAACTTTTTTATTTTGCTCTACCAACTTCACTCATCAAACTTGACATACAGGAATTGGATCATGCAATTGTGAGGGACTTTTCAGCATTTCTAATGTCTATAGGGTCTTGTTTATTCATAAATTTGAGATTTATTAGAACATGCTATAAAAACTAATTGTGAATTGATAAATGTTTCCTCTATCAAAGTCCGAGTAATGACATGGGGTTTGCCAATGCTAACCGTGATGAAGTTTGGCTGTTTTCAAGGACATTTTTTGTTTTTGTTTTACAGGGTAACTTTCCACAGACCACACAGGGCCGACCAAACTGAAAACAGTCATCACATCCAGTAAAGGAGAAACATGTAGCATGCCATCTTGTATACGTCACTTGACATGATCTGTCAGTGTACCATTGGCTGTTTTTTCTAGTGTCACATGACAAAATCTGTCAGTGTACCATTGGCTGTTTTTTCTAGTGTCACATGACAAAATCTGTCAGTGTACCATTGGCTGTTTTTTCTAGTGTCACATGACAAAATCTGTCAGTGTACCATTGGCTGTTTTTTCTAGTGTCACATGACAAAATCTGTCAGTGTATCATTGGCTGTTTGGTGGAACATAGCCCAGTGGTAAAGCAATTGCTTTATGTGCAGTCCATCTGGGATCGATCCCTGTCGGTGGGTCCATTGGACTGTTTCTCTCTCCAGCCTGTGCACAACAACTGGTATATGAAAGGCCGTGGTATGTGCTATCCTGTCTATGAGATGGTGCATTTGAAAAATTGCTTGCTACTAATGGGAAAATTGTCCTGGATGGAGGAGCCGGCATGAGCCAACACCTGTGCCTATAACAGGCGTACACTACAACAGCTTGGTTTGAATGTGCACATTAAACCCTATGACCTGACTTAATGGGAAAATGTAGCAGGTTTCCTTTCTAAGACTGAATGTCAAAATTACCAAATGTTTTGACATCCAATAGTCGATGAGTAATAACTCAATGTGTTCTAGTGGTGTCGTTAAACAAAACAAACTTTAACATTGACTGTTTTACATTAGAAACAATGCTCCAATGTATCATTGGCTGTTTTACCGTATGCTGTGTTTTGTAGTTTGTCTGCAAAGTGTTTGTATGAATGTTCATTCGTTCATATACCTGCATGTAGGTCTCACACCAGTAAGCTGGTTCTTGTTTGTGTTGAGGCGTTGGTAGACATCCATTGATTTCTGTCACATGATATAATGTACAGTATGTGGTTGGCTGTTTTACTCTATGTAACATGATTTATTAATTCAAATTTATTCACTAGTTTATGTTAAATATCTCTCCCTCCCTCCCTCCCTCCCTCCCTCCCTCCCTCCCCTCCCCCTCTCTCTCTCTCTCTCTCTCTCTCTCTCTCTCTCTCTCTCTCTCTCTCTCTCTCTCTCTCTCTCTCTCTCTCTCTCTCTCTGTTTCTGTTTGGAAAGTGAATTTCCAACTATAAAAAAGAGAAAGAAATGTGTGAAAGATGGGTGTATTTAAACTTGTATAGAATTATGAAGCATATTTCAATGAACTGAGTCTTAAAAACAATATCTGTTAAATAGATGTCAAAAAATTAATTCAAACAGATCGTCAAGATATATATCAATAATTGATTTGTATAGATCAAGGACCCAGAATTTCCTAAATTTCAAAACCCTACACATTTGTAATACAATTTCCATATTAATAAAAAAAATTATATGCAGTTGTGGACTTGGGGCCTCTGTAAATTCATAAATACAGGAGGGATTATACTTGAGCATCCAAAATTTAGCAATTAAAGAATGCGACCCAGACAAAAATTCAGTTATGGATCTGACAAAGTTTTTTCCTTCTCTTTTTTTTTTCTTGTTTCTTTTTGTTCCAATAATGTTGACTGATGACTGACAAGGGGTCTGTGGGAATGATATCTGGAGCAGGATGGGGGTACAATTTGTATCATTATATAAGACTAGGACCCCACCAAAAATGTAAATTTTCATTATCAATTTTGGGTTTAGGAGTGGGATGGCACAGCAAAACACACACACACACACACACAGTTCTTGGGGCCTGCAGAAAAGCTTCATTAATTCAGAATTTGTTTTGATAACAGTATGATTTTTATGTACAGATGTTCTCAAATTTATACATACTAGTAGTTAATGACATCATTTGATAGTATGTTGTTTTTGTTTAGTGTAGAGACAGGATATACTTAGTTCAATGGTAGAACACATGCAAATTTGTTTCATAATCTGTAGATTGCAGAATGATTGAAATAATTTAATTTATCCAGCAATCACTGTATACATTGGCAAGATATGATGACTAGAAAAATCTCTATATTTTCGGTCACTGACCAAAAATATTGGTCACGTGACATAAGCCCGACTCGACTACAGTATTTCAGATTAGATTTTCAATAAATCATTTGTTTAAGTACAGTAAATACGGAAAAAGCCTTGCTAGGTTGACGATACTCTATTTGCTTACACAAAAATGGAGTAAATCATGATTTTCCAACAATTCCTGTAGGATTGCAGGATAAAAGAAATAACTGTTTACGGTCTTGAGATATCGGCTTTATCCTGCTCAGGTTGAATGGCAAATGCAGATTGGCAGAGCCTCGCTGCATTCGCCATTCTAACCTTCACAAGATAAAGCCAATATCTTAAGACCGTAACCAGTTTTCGCTAATAAGTATGACGTATATACGTAGTGCTATGGTATATTGTGCTAAACTGATGTTATTTTGTTTTTTTCTTGACAGACTTGTTACATCGTGTTGTCATATTAGTTTGTTTATGTTTGTCTTGCAAGGCCTGAAATAAAACACGTAAACAACACATGAATTGTTTGCTTAATTTATTTATGTACCAAGCATAGAGCAGCGAGAACCTTCTTTTATTCTAAGAGAATAAAATAGATTTTTTTTGTTTAAAGCAGGGTTTTTCGCTTATTATTCACAAGACAAGAAAAGACTTTATTTACACACTGGCCGCCGCACAGTATATACATAAACATTTTGTTATATACACATAACAAGATTGTTAACAATAAATACATTGATTACTATACATATACACAAACATAATAACATACCAATATATTGCATAATAAAACCAATATTTAATACTAATATATGGGTTTGCAAGTACTTATAATACAGATGAATTGTTAAAGGGACATTCCTGAGTTTGCTGCAGTTTTTAAGATGTTATCGACTAAAAGAATTTTTAACGATTGTAATTAAAAATCAAATATATTTTTTTTGCATAAAATATTAGTGGCTGTATAATAAACGTGTTTCTGATTGTTCTAATATTTGTACTAGGTTAAATTTTATTTTGTTTCCTAAAATAATGTTTTTTCGTACGTACGAAATTATTTGAAGACAAAATCCAGTTTGGGCTTCTTACAAATATTAAGACGGAAAACACATTAAATATACAGACACTGATATTCTAAACAAGAAAATATATTTAATATGTTTAATCGTAGAAATATTTTATTTGTCGAAAACGTTGCAGGAATGTCCCTTGAAACATATATATGGTACAGTACATAATGTTAATAATTTAGTAAATTGTTTTGTTTTGATGGGTGTGGTATTCATTGTTTAACTGTATGAGATTCTAAATGTGTTCCAGTGAAAATGTGTTGTTGAAACTAATCTAAATACCGGTATATCTATAGTTTGTGTCTTGTTCCAGTACAGTGTAAATGTGTTGTTGAAACTAATCTAAATACCGGTATATCTATAGTTTGTGTCTGCTTCCAGTACAGTGTAAATGTGTTGTTGAAACTAATCTAAATACCGGTATATCTATAGTTTGTGTCTTGTTCCAGTACAGTGTAAATGTGTTGTTGAAACTAATCTAAATACCGGTATATCTATAGTTTGTGTCTGCTTCCAGTACAGTGTAAATGTGTTGTTGAAACTAATCTAAATACCGGTATATCTATAGTTTGTGTCTTGTTCCAGTACAGTGTAAATGTGTTGTTGAAACTAATCTAAATACCGGTATATCTATAGCTTGTGTCTGCTTCCAGTACAGTGTAAATGTGTTGTTGAAACTAATCTAAATACCGGTATATCTATAGCTTGTGTCTGCTTCCAGTACAGTGTAAATGTGTTGTTGAAACTAATCTAAATACCGGTATATCTATAGTTTGTGTCTGGTTCCAGTACAGTGTAAATGTGTTGTTGAAACTAATCTAAATACCGGTATATCTATAGTTTGTGTCTGCTTCCAGTACAGTGTAAATGTGTTGTTGAAACTAATCTAAATACCGGTATATCTATAATTTGTGTCTGGTGCGGGACTTAGCCCAGTGGTAAAGCATTCGCTTGATGCACGGTCGGTCTAGGATTGGTCCCCGTCGGTGCACCAATTGGGCTATTTCTCGTTCCTTCCTTCCACTGTCTGTCCGACGCTATATAACCGTAATTAAAATGTGCTGAGTGCATTGTTAAATAAAACATTACATTTTCATTGTGTCTGGTTCCAGTAGGCCTTCAGGGTAAATGCGTTTATGGGACTAATCTAAATATATCTATAGTTTGTCTTCCATTGTATCCGGTTCCATTAAGTCTACAGTGTAATCGTGTTTATGGGACTAATCAAAATATATCTTTAGTTTGTCTTCCATTGTATCTTGTGCCATTAAGTCTACAGTGTAAATGTGTTTATGGAACTAATCTAAATATATCTATATTTTGTCTTCCATTGTATCCGGTTCCATTAAGTCTACAGTGTAATCGTGTTTATGGGACTATTCAAAATATATCTATAGTTTGTCTTCCATTGTATCCGGTTCCATTAAGTCTACAGTGTAATCGTGTTTATGGGACTAATCTAAATATATCTATAGTTTGTCGTCCATTTTATCCGGTTCCATTAAGCCTACAGTTTAAATGTGTTTATGGGACTAATCTAAATATGTCTATACTTTGTCTTTCGTTGTGTCTGGTTCCAGTAGGTCTACAGTGTTCCAGTACAGTTTAAATGCGTTCTTGAAACACATCTATATATATAATTAAAAGTTTCTCTTCCATGGTATCTGGTTCTAATACAGTGTGCATGTGTTCTTGAAACTCGTCTATATATAATTAAAGTCTTTCCTCCATAGTGTCTGGTTCCAGTACAGTGTGCATGTGTTCTTGAAACACATCTATATATAATTAAAGTCTTTCCTCCATAGTGTCTGGTTCTAGTACAGTGTGCATGTGTTCTTGAAACACATCTATATATAATTAAAGTCTTTCCTCCATAGTGTCTGGTTCTAGTACAGTGTGCATGTGTTCTTGAAACACATCTATATATAATTAAAGTCTTTCCTCCATAGTGTCTGGTTCCAGTACAGTGTGCATGTGTTCTTGAAACACATCTATATATAATTAAAGTCTTTCCTCCATAGTGTCTGGTTCCAGTACAGTGTGCATGTGTTCTTGAAACACATCTATATATAATTAAAGTCTTTCCTCCATAGTGTCTGGTTCCAGTACAGTGTGCATGTGTTCTTGAAACACATCTATATATAATTAAAGTCTTTCCTCCATAGTGTCTGGTTCCAGTACAGTGTGCATGTGTTCTTGAAACACATCTATATATAATTAAAGTCTTTCCTCCATAGTGTCTGGTTCCAGTACAGTGTACATGTGTTCTTGAAACACATCTATATATAATTAAAGTCTTTCCTCCATAGTGTCTGGTTCCAGTACAGTGTGCATGTGTTCTTGAAACACATCTATATATAATTAAAGTCTTTCCTCCATAGTGTCTGGTTCCAGTACAGTGTAAATGTGTTCTTGAAACACATCTATATATAATTAAAGTCTTTCCTCCATAGTGTCTGGTTCTAGTACAGTGTGCATGTGTTCTTGAAACACATCTATATATAATTAAAGTCTTTCCTCCATAGTGTCTGGTTCTAGTACAGTGTAAATGTGTTCTTGAAACACATCTATATATAATTAAAGTCTTTCCTCCATAGTGTCTGGTTCTAGTACAGTGTAAATGTGTTCTTGGAACTGGTCCAGCTGAATATAGTCTGCTTCTTTTTCGAGAAGCCATTCGAGATTTCCACAGATACTGGAGAAACCGGGACGATTGGCCGGATGCATAAACCAGCACAAGCACATTAAATCATACCTAAAAATAAACATATACTAGTGTATTAGGTGATACCTAAAAAAAAAAAAAAAACTAGTGCATTAGGTCATACCTAACAATAAACAAATGTGAGGGTCAAAATGTTTGAAAGTCACATCTTTAAACCTGGAAAAAATCGCTTTTCAAATAACAGTTGATTTGGTCGCTGATTATGTTTATTGCATTTGTGGTTCCTATATGCTATTCAGCAGTGATGTTTTGCGCATTTGTTTTTTCAATTTATTACAAATACAAATGACGGTAACACAGAAACGAATTATTTGAAAGCAAATATTGCATTGGTGATTAATAACCCCATACATTGTATGAGTTTAAAACAGTAAATATATATTTTTATATGAGCGTTACGGCGACGCCACACAATATGTCTCGTACGAGAACACCGATTGGGACGAGACAACATTTCTATTTCATCAGCTTCGGTTGCTATGTAATCGGCACCGGCCACGGTGGTGTCGTGGTTAAGCCACCGGACATGAGTCTGGAAGGTACTGGGTTCGTAGCCTGGTAGACTAGAGGCTCCCATTCAGTTTTAACGACTCCGTGGGTAGGTGTAAGACTACTAAACCTTCTTTCTCACTAACTACCAACTAAACCACTGCCCTGGACAGACAGTCCAGATAGCTGAGGTTTTGCTCAGGACAGCCAGGATTCCACCTAGCATCTGGAAAATGGGAGTCATCATGACTTACAGGGTTTTATTTTGGGAGTCATGCATTAAAAAATGGGAGTCATCTATGATATATATTTCTTAAATCACATAATTAACTAAATAACTGTCTCGTTTATATTACATGCATATATTATATCCACTATTCTATCTGTATAATACATATGCATGCATATCCATTGTTTTTCTTCTTGTAAATAATTTAGTAGGGGTTTTTTTTCTGTCTTTTTATGTAGTCCGAAGGGACGTTCTTTCTACATCCGAATATTGTGACATATCCTCTATATAGCTGGTATTTAAAACTTGTGGCACCCTGTTTCAACCGTTTCTCAACCGAAATAGTGTAACAAATGGACATCCAAACCAAAAATGTATAACTTACTGTTCTCACTGAATCCCGACTAAGCACTTGCGTCATTATTAACAAAATAAATCTTCCAACCACAACATAAAACATTTGCCCGCCATTTTAAATTTGCTAAATAGAGGGAAGTAACTCGCCCTGCACATTAACAAAAGAATTGACTTATTATGCGCCCTGCGCTATCTTTTAATGCACCCTTTAGCTTTTAGTCACCCAGTGCTGCATGTTAACCTGCTTTGTACCATAGACCGGCCTCGGTGGCGTCGTGGCAAGCCATCGGTCTACAGGCTGGTAGGTACTGGGTTCGGATCCCAGTCGAGGCATGGGATTTTTAATCGAGATACCGACTCCAAACCCTGAGTGAGTGCTCCGCAAGGCTCAGTGGGTAGGTGTAAACCACTTGCACCGACCAGTGATCCATAACTGGTTCAACAAAGGCCATGGTTTGTGCTATCCTGCCTGTGGGAAGCGCAAATAAAAGATCCCTTGCTGCCTGTCGTAAAAAGAGTAGCCTATGTGGCGACAGCGGGTTTCCTCTAAAAACAGTGTCAGAATGACCATATGTTTGACGTCCAATAGCCGATGATAAGATAAAAAATCAATGTGCTCTAGCGGCGTCGTTAAACAAAACAAACTTTACTTTTTTTGTACCATAGCTGCATCTGCGCAATAATTACGACTAACACCTATTGTGAGATTTGCTCAACCATCTACATGACATTGTACATGCCCGTAAACAGTTCAAGTTCAAGTTGTTTATTGCGTTAAGTTTTTCAACTTATCAGCATTATAACAATGAAATACAATATTATGTACAATAGTGTGGAACAATGGTGGAGATTGACTTACATAAATACATACACCTATACCGATAAAACAATCTATCTATATCTATATATAAACAATGGGCAATATGGGTTACACAAATATAGATATATTAAGTTGTTTGTTGTAATAGCATATTCCTCATTTTGTTCGCCTGTATTAAGTATTTGCCAAGGTTATTTATCTCCTTATTGTTTGTAGTTGACAATAGCTGTATTAGTTTAAAAGCACTGGGGTTCTTGTAGTAGTATTTCTTAATAAATCTATTTCTTAAAGTTTCGTATCGTGGACACTGAAGAATAATATGAAACTCATCCTCGATCTCATTAATATTACATAATGTACATACTCTTTGTGTTATCTCGATATTTTTGTACCTACCAGCTTCAATATTTAGCCTGTGTGCACAAATTCTCATTTTCATTATTTCTTTTATATTACGTGAATCAATTGGCTTCGTCAGATATGTTTGTAATTGATATTCCTTTATTAAGTGTTTATATAGTGATCCTTTTGGCGACGCTGTTATTAAACTGTAAGATTTATGTTTAAATAGATCAAATATTCTTTCTTTAATTATGTAATAAAAACTGATATGGGTATGGGTCGATTTCCACATATAACTTAGCCCAAGCGTATCTAATTCCTGCTTAACATTCGTTAGCCAATATCTCCATACTCATAGGGCCTACATTTCCTCGTACACAGCTTTTAGAATGCAATTACTGGTACTACCAAGGTTTATCCAATATTTAAAAATGCTCAGCTTTCTTATAATAGCTAGTGGAAATCGTCCCAATTCTCTATAAACAAAGTAATTACATTGTCGCGATGATCTAAATTTAGACAGGAACTGGCACACTACATCAGCAACACTGTTTTTAGCACTTATGTTATGTAACGTATTGACATTGTTGGGAACAAGTTAAACTAATCTAATTAAAATTAGCTCCACTATTACATGTGGATCTAACAGCAGCCAGTTGGAGCTCATGTCCACCAATCAAAACCTTACTTGCAGAATCATGCCAGTGATTTAAAAATAATTTGGTTTCGTGTGAATTACGAATGCCTTAAAACATGTTTTATTTTATAAAATAAATAATTTGTAATGTAAAACTGAAGACTGATTTAGTTTTTTAGTTGTTTTATAAATAAATAAATAATTTTTAATGTAAAATTGAAGACTGATAACCCATCCCGTACGTATTGGTATGGTTCGCTGTACTGCGGCCACTAAAACAGACTCGCCCGATAATTTTAGAATTTGTATGCTCCCAAATAACGTTATAAAAGACGAAGTGTGATTGGTCAATATTTAAATTGTTATTTACAGACGAAATGTTACCTGGACATTGGAGACTACGCAGTGTTGTTAGCAATCTGATTAAAATTAGTTCTACTGGTCTAAATAAGGCATTCGTAATTCACATGAAACATATCGTATACCCTCAGGATAATTCGAAATGTTTTCAAATTATTTTTAAATCACTGGCATGATTCTGCAAATAAGGTTTCGATTGGCTGCTGTTAGATCCACATGTAATAGTGGAGCTAATTTTAATTAGACTGAAGTTAAACCAGTTTAGAAAAAAAAAAAATGTTAAAGCGAATGACAGCGGGAAAAAAATACACAAAAAACCCCTCGCGGATGATATTCGTATAAAGACCGCGTATTCGACATTGTCGCGATGATCTAAACTTAGAGAAAGGGACTGGCATACTTCATTAGCCACACTGGTTTTAACACTTAAGTTACGTTAAACGTATTGATAAGATTGGGAACCAGTTAAACCGATCGGCTATTTTTGTACTGAACATCGTTGATGTTGTATACTTTTCTTTTTTTTCTATCTGTTTGCTGACACCAGTTTGCTTGGTATTGTGCAATATATTGAACTGGAATTTAATTGAATTAGTCGTTAGTTTTTTATGTATTAAAAAAATGAATGTAAAATCGATTGACATCTGAAATATTATGCGTCAACCATGACGCACACATATTTTATTTAGAAGTATTTTAGGTCAATGCTGCGTCAAATACGCAGGATTCCTGCGTCATATGAAACTCTGGGACAGCGTGCTTGAACCTTAATTGGATATAAGCACAAACTAAGTTGAATGAATTAATATTTAATCGGTTTTTCTCGTACGAGGCACTGTACCGTGTGGCGACGCCTTTAGCATAAGACACAAGCATGTTAATTCACTGGTTCCGTTTGGAACAGAATATAGGTCTTAAGTACTTACAGCTCGGCAGTGCAGTGTTGAGGTTTGTCCAGTGTCTTTCCTGCATTGACTGCCTCAATAACATACTTCAGATTCTGATCTGCATACGGGCTGGCACCTGCAAAAATATGCTCATCTTGGTCTATTCATTGGAACATCTAGAACTGAACAAACGTACCAGGAAATAACCTCCCCTTGTTTCTCTCTTCCCGAAATAATGTATTACTGAGCATGATGGTGCGAAAGGAAGTTGTTCAGTCACAACAAGAGGATGTGTCCCCTGAATATGAACCTATTGACCTAATAGTAGTGTCATAGGCCTATAGCGATGCTTATATTCCAACTAGTGTGTAATAACGGTTTAGTATCCCGTGACGCTTTAATGTGTTATGACGCTGCTGTCTGCCGTGACGCTTTTATATGACATGACACCTATTCTGTGTTCTGTGACGCATTTGTGTGTCGTGATACTGCAAGTGTGCCATGTCGACGCAGACTGATGTAAATGTATGCGTACTTTGTATTTAAGTGACGATATGTTTTAGAGATAGAATGTTTTATATCCGTCCTTCTGTCTGTTCCACATAATATAGTTTTCCGGATGTTTTATTTTAGAATTGCCTAGAGATATTGAGCGAAAATTTTGTTTATAGCTTTATCATGTACTATTACAGATCAAGTTTGACTTTCATGTCATTTATCCATTTGTGACGGAGTTATGGCCCTTGAACTTAGGAGATATAAAAATTAGTTTTCCGGACGATATTTTTTTTTTTTTTTTTTTTTTTCAGTTACCTTTGAGATATTGAGTTGAAATTGTGTTTATAGCTTTATCATGTACTGTTAGAGATCAAGTTTGACTTTCATGGCAATTTAACCACGTTTGACGGAGTTATGGCCCTTGAACTTAGGAGATACCAAGAATTCTTAGGTTCGGTAGGGGACATGTATTACTTTAGCAGTACTCTCAGAATGATTGTATCACTGCGGCCGAAATACTGGGTCTCGATTATTTATGTTCAGTTCAAACATAAGGTTTGGAGGTTTCAATTTCAGGTTACTATGACATGTAAAAATAGTATCTGCACGGTCCATACCGAGTGTTACTATCTCCCAAAGCAGGACACCGTAAGACCACACGTCAGATTTGTGAGAGTGGATTCCCTCCATCAGAGACTCGGGTGCCATCCAACGAATTGGAAGTGGACCCTAAAACGTGAAAACAAAAATTTGTTGATGAGGTCTGGCAACCAGAACGGGTTATATCCAAAGACATGGTTTTCAGAAAAAAAGAAAAAAAACTAGTTAAATTTTATTGACATAAAATAAAAAAATCTGTAAAGTAATCAATCTTTCAAATTATATAGCTTTTAGTGTCTAATATATATGATCGTGATACGTAACCATTGTTTCACTGCACTTGCCTCATTCCCATCCACTATTAACATCCGCCCCACTACACCATTTCACGAATTAAGCAATATGCACTAACCTCTATCCCACATTGTCACGGGGATCCTATAATACCCGTAACTGAATAAAACACGATTATCCAAATATCTCTCCTAACTGTATATCTATTAGATCTCTCTGTATCGGGCAGTCCAGTACCCGAGTGGCTCGGCTCTAGGTATATCAGAGATAAGATCTTATATAAATATATATATATATAGCACGTTTAGTTCACTAGAAAACACACCAAAACACAATACACTTTGGAAGTTGTATTAACACTACGCTGACAAATGTACTTGCCGCAGTAGTTAATTAACAACAACAAATATAACAACCCAGAACTAATCACTTAATTAGTTAATCTCTAGGTGTCTAGTTTACACAATATTCTAATCACTTCACCGTGATACAACACCCACACGTGATAATTGAGAAACGCTGCCAGGGTAACTTAATTAATAAAGGAATTACAACTCTATTCATAACTGGTTAATTTTTAATTAACCCTTAACTACTCATTCAGTAACCTTGTAATACAGAATTAATACTGGTACCTATCACAATAAAGACAATAACATACAGTTTACCTAGGTCCTCTAGGATGACCGGCTAAGCTTTATTTTACCAAATACTCGTATAAAAATATTAGAACAGTGAAGCCTACAATTTACTTCGTCAGATTACCGAAGACACTGTCTAAAGAATATTGGTATAATACAGTATTAAATATTTAAAGTCACATTAATCACATTAAGGTTATACAACAGAGCAGAAAAATATATTTACCACGTCCGAACTGAACTTATATAGATCGTTCAGTGGACGACGTCCGTTTCCCCTGGATACTTCCAATGTTTCTCCTCGATATATCTAAAATCCTATCTATTTATTAAAAAATCTCAGAGACAGCGAATATCGCCTGGGGACACAACGCGGTACCTCACCTATCATGTGATAGTTCCCACAACTCCCAGAGATGGTATTTTCTCTTAGATGGTCAGTGACCAGCCTCGGTGGCGTCGTGGCAGGCCATCGGTCTACAGGCTGGTAGGTACTGGGTTCGGATCCCAGTCGAGGCATGGGATTTTTAATCCAGATACCGACTCCAAACCCTGAGTGAGTGCTCCGCAAGGCTCATTGGGTAGGTGTAAACCACTTGCACCGACCAGTGATCCATAACTGGTTCAACAAAGGCCATGGTTTGTGCTATCCTGCCTGTGGGAAGTGCAAATAAAAGATCCATTGCTGCCTGTCGTAAAAAGAGTAGCCTATGTGGCGACAGCGGGTTTCCTCTAAAAACAGTATCAAAATGACCGTATGTTTGACGTCCAATAGCCGATGATAAGATAAAAAAAATCAATGTGCTCTAGTGGCGTCGTTAAATAAAACAAACTTTACTTTTTAGATGGTCAGACTTACTGTCGCCATTCCGCTAGCAATACCCAGATCGTAAACCGAACTACCGAAGATATTACGTAACTACTGGCCACATGGCCCCCACACCTGGTCTAAGTGTGTATTAGGGGGTACGGTCGCGCGGAGGTATTACGTAACCAAGTGCCCACCTGTTCTAAGTGCATAATGGGACACAAGACTACCACCGTCGCGCTGGGGTATTACGTAACCAAGCTGCACACAGCCCTCTAAAACAATTAGTATCGCCACAGGCGAAAAGATAAGAACATGTTCCGTCACACACATACTACGTAATTTATCTCGCACACTGTATGCGGTAACCATATCCGCTTGTCCCCATCATCATTTCGTTCATTAACTGTGCAGTAACCATACCTTGGATGTCCTTTCGTAGATGTCGATTCCTTCCACGTCACGTGCCAAGCCGAAGTCTGAAATCTTGCAGATTTGATGAGTACCAATCAAAACATTTCTGGCAGCAACATCACGATGCATGATCTATTGACAAAAACGGACAAATATCTAAAATTAGCTTAGAAATTACTATCATATATACGCGTCACAGACCCATGGTTGTTAGGTTAATTAATCGTCACAATGTAATCGATTTCCATCGTGTACTTTTTCATTGAACGTATGGCAGTGGTGACCTGGTCATCACCTAAGAGCAGCGTACGTGTGTAACAACCTATGTGTTAACAAAAAATAATGCATGGTATTCTCATCAACGGGTGTGTAAGAAACAGCCTCATCAAGGCACTGGTTTGACATGTTGAGTTTCTTACAGACTGTAGGAGAAGGAAGAATAGAAAAGTTATATAGAAAATAATACTTTAAGACAGAACTGCACATTTCAACCATTTATACTGTACAATATATACTGAGAGAAAACCAAACAATCTGGGAACACTTGTTATTAGAGACCATTAGCGCAGTAATGTCTGTATAAAAATACAAACATACAACGTGGACTGAATGTCAGTAATGTGAGTTTGACTGTCAGTAATGTAAGATTGACTGACTCGGTAATGTGAGATTGACTGTCAGTAATGTGAGATTGACTGTCAGTAATGTGAGATTGACTGTCAGTAATGTGAGATTGACTGTCGGTAATGCGAGACTGATGGTCAGTAATGTGAGATTGACTGTCGGTAATGTGCGATTGACTGTCAGTAATGTGAGATTGACTGTCGGTAATGTGAGATTGACTGTCAGTAATGTTAGATTGAATGTCAGTAACACGGCTGACTTCCTGAAACTATCGATAATGATTTATAGTCCATCCCATCATTCTGTAAACATGTTTTGTTTTAATAATCCGCTCAGACATAAATAACTTGTTCTACATTCCACGATATGAAAAAAAGGCGTTCCCTGTGGGATGGACTATAGGTTGTAGCCACTCTTTGGTCTGAGACTAAAGTCGCCATGATCTGTTATTTCTTTCCATCACTGTTTCCATAAGACGACAGCGTACCTTTAAATGCAAGACCTTGTTGTTGACTTAGTCTCATAAAACCACGATTTGCTACTCACACTGTTATGGGATAAGTGCGCCATCCCTCTGGCGGACTGCAGCGCGAACGACAGCAGGTCCTTAGCCGTCAGGTCGTTGTCATAGGCATGTGATTCCAGGTTCTCGGGTCGCCGGTTCCTGAGGAACTCAAGCAGATTGCCGCAAGGAGCGTACTCCATGATCAGGACGAGCGGATCTGAAACAGTAGGTAGGTAGGTAGGTAGGTAGGTAGATTTTAACGTGCACATGTACCGGCCTCGATGGATTTGCTGCCCGGTACCAGCTCCCACCAAGAGCGAGTTTTAAGGACTCAGTGGGAAGGTGTAAGACCACTACACCGTCTTCTCTCTCTCACTAACCAGTAACCACTAACAACTACCTCACTGCCCTGGGCAGACAGCCCATATAGTTGAGGTGTGTGCCCATGACAGCGTGCTTGAACCTTAATTGGATATAAGCACGAAAATAAGTTGAAAAGAAAAAGAAAGAACGTGCACATTCAGAACAAGCTGTTGTAGCACACGCCTGTCATGGGAGCAGGTGTCGACTTTCGCCGGCTCCTCTATCCAGGACAGGTCTGAAACAGTTGGCAGTTAAGACTTACAAAGACTGGACGCGGCGCGTGCGTGTGGCCCAACATTATCCTATGACGTCTCTGCGGCTTTCGTTTTGGGCATATAAACCATATTATTATGATTATTTCATTGTGGCTGGTCGCTCGTGTTTTGCAGACGCACGCATCCAATCTAGATATTCACACTGAAACTAATGTATTTAAAGTTATTTGTTTTGCCGATCGCATCCATACGAGCCTTTAATTTGGTGTCATCAAACAACAGTATTTTCCAAGTGTGTGAGATAAAACATGTTTTCCACACATACTACTCTTTTTGTTTTTGACTGGCAACAAGATGCATTTTATGTGTATTTTGAAACAGACACGCTACTACCAATCCCACTTTAAAATCAACCTAGACGCCAAATAACCGTCATTAAAACGTGTTGAATGCGTTGTTAAATAAAACATTTATTCTTCTAATGGCAGCATCAGACTACTAACTGCTGCCACAACAAAGTTGGCCAAATGTCTGCCAGATGTTAGTCTGAGAGATCTTACAACTCGGTTCTTGTCATATAACCATTAGTTATCAATCTGACCGCAAAATGGGGAAATTATAACACAACCGTCGAGTTGACCAACCTCGTCATAACAGTTGACAGTCTAAAGCCTAGCATAACCTGTTTGTTCAGGCACGGCGGAAGCAAGTAGAGACAGGGGTGAGGATGGAATGGTCTGACTGAGATCGACGGCGTACACTTGAATTAACTATGATAATACTATCCCCCCCCCCCCCTCTCTCCTCACTGTCTCTGTCTGTCTGTCTGTCTCTCTGTCTGTCTGTCTGTCTGTCTGTCTGTCTGTCTGTCTGTCTCTCTCTCTCTCTCTCTCTCTCTGTCTGTCTGTCTGTCTCTCTCTCTCTCTCTCTCTCTCTCTCTCTCTCTCTCTCTCTCTCTCTCTCTCTCTCTCTCTCTCTCTCTCTCTCTCTCTCTCTCTCTCTCTCTCTCTCTCTACTTTAAGATTTACTACCAATAATATTTTTGATTCAGAAGTATTCGGGAAAGGAGAGCACTCCCACCCTCAGCCTCCTGCTCCGCCGTGCCTGTTCTCGCGACAACACCATCACCTACCTCCGATTGTGCAGCATCCGTAGAATGACACGACGTTCACGTGACCCGGGATTTTCTTCACGATCATCAGTTCGTTATACAGGTCCTCCTTATCCAAGTCTGTGGCGCATTCTACACACAAAACAAAATAAACAATTATCCAGGGAAGGGATGTGTCATCTTCTTCTTATGGTAGCATAGGAATATATCTTTTTGTTGTATAAACGTTTTAAAATTATGTTATTATGTCAATGTCAATTCTACGCCACTATATTTCTCCTTGTTTGATTTTACACTCGCCTAAATATATTTTACAAATCAAATGTGATCTAAAATACTGAACAAATGGCCTTAAAGAAAATCTATTCCTGCATTTATCTATCAGTAGGGGCGGGACGATCGATCCCCGTCGGTGGGCCTATTGGGCTATTTCTCGCCTCAGCCAGTGCACCACGACTGGTACATCAAAGGCCGTGGTATGTGCTATCCTGTCTATGGGATGGTGCATATAAAAGATCCCTTGCTGCTAATCGAAAAGAGTAGCCCATGAAGTGGTGACATCGGGTTTCCTCTTTCAATATATATGTGGTCCTTAACCATATGTCTGACGCCATATAACCGTAAATAAAAAAATGTGATGAGTGCGTGGTTAAATAAAACATTTCCTTCTTCTTGTTATCTATCAGTAATTAGCTATATGATATGTCAAACCTTTAAACGTCATTGTGGCACACAGTCAGAGTAGAGGAAACTCGCTATGGTTTACCATTAGCAGCAAGGGATCTTTCATATGTACTTTCCAATGCATTTCGCCAAGGTTGTGACTTGTCTCAGGAATCATACCCTTGAAGACGTAGCCCAGTCGTAAAGCGCTCGCTTGATGCGAGGTCGGTTTAGGATCGATTCCCGTCGGTGGGAAAATTGGGCTACTTCTCGTTCTAGCCAGTGCACCACGACTGGCATATCAAAGGCCGTGGTATGTGTTATCCTGTCTGTGGGATCGTGCATATAAAAGATTTCTTGCTACTAATGGACAAATTGTAGCGGGTTTCCTCTAAGACTATAGACCTATATCACAATTATCAAATGTTTCACATCAAATATCCGGTAGTTAATATATCAATGTGCCCTATTGGCGTCGTTAAATAAAAACAAACTTTAATATTCTTATGGTAGCTAAGCATAGGAATATACTGTTTTGTCGTAAAAACATTTCTAAATAATGTTAGTATGTCGATGTCCTTTCTACGCCACCATATTTCCCATTGTCTGATTTCACCCTCGAATAAATGTCTTTTACAAAGCGGACAAAATGTGATCTATAGTGCTTAACAAACTATTATTTAACTAAAAGTTACGGTGTGGGACCTTTTGTTTTGAAAATATTGTTTTAGGATTATTTTCTATAAAATAGCTGTCACACAAAATAGCTGTCACTTCTTTAATACAAGGTATCCTTTGATTACAGAACATGCCTTTAATTATGTATCATCATCATCATCATCATCATTATTATCATTATCGTCGTCATCATCATCATCATCAACACCATCATTATCATCGTCATCAACTTCAACTTCAAAATCTCAACATCATCATCATCATCATATAATATATATATATATATATCCTTTTTGAGCATAAAACTAAACTTGTACAAGTAGAAAGCAGTTTTTAAGAGGATATGTTCATTATGAACAAGATGTAAGTAGATACATGTATGTTCATTATGAACAAGATGTAAGTAGATACATGTATGTTCATTATGAACAAGATGTAAGTAGATACATGTATGTTCATTATGAACAAGACGTAAGTAGATACATGTATGTTCATTATGAACAAGATGTAAGTAGATACATGTATGTTCATTATGAACAAGATGTAAGTAGATATGTTAATTATGACCAGCATTTAAGTTGGTAGATTCTGTATACTATGAACAGGATGCCATACCTCTACAGAGTTTCACAGCCACGACTTCCCATGTCCCCGAACCGGTTATACTTAGAGCTTCTGCTTTGAAAACCGCGCCAAAAGTCCCGTTCCCGAGCTGCTCCAGAAACCGAAGTCGATCTCGGGGAAACTCGTCACTCAGTCGTTCAACAGTCTCGTATACGTCAATCTCCGTCAGCTATGTACACAAATACAGCACATTAGCGCTTAGAGCGGGGATGATAGGGGTCTCATGACACCCTCTACCCGTTTAAAGTACTCTTTGTAATGACTTTTTAATGTATATACACGTTTTAGTATTCGAAAACTATTAGCAAATGCTGAATTCACAAATTTTGTATATAATTCTGCAGAGAGAGAGAGAGAGAGAGAGAGAGAGAGAGAGAGAGAGAGAGAGAGAGAGAGAGAGAGAGAGAGAGAGAGAGAGAGAGAGAGAGAGAGAGAGAGAGAGAGAGAGAGAGAGAGAGAGAGAGAGAGAGGCAAACAGACAGACAGACATACAGGCAGACAGACAGAGAGGGAGACAGAGAGAGGGAGGGAAGGAGAGAAAGACAGGCAGAGATAGAGAGAGACAGAACGAGACAGAGAGACAGAGAGAGAGAGAGAGAGAGAGAGAGAGAGAGAGAGAGAGAGAGAGAGAGAGAGAGAGAGAGAGAGAGAGTGAGAGCGAGATTGTAGGCAATGCTAAATTAATGTTCATGTTAAGCATTGGACCGGGAAAAACCCCACCTCACAGAATACGTAATAACACGAATGCCAAGATATATGATTTTATAAAATTTAATACAGTTTAAAAAAAAAATGTATTGGGGGGGGGGGGGGGGGGGGGGACGACGCACTTCACCAGAACTAAGGGATTTTGAGGTAAATTCAAATCTATTTTCTTACTCGTTCATGCCTGGTATACAAAACACTTCCAAACATAGAATCGTTTTCTCTGTCAATCAGCTGTTTGTTCTGGTAAAAACAAATGAACAAAAAGAAAAGAAATATATATTCAGATATATAATGTATGCAACAAAACAATGATAAACATAACGTTACTAAATAGTACTGTAAAATGTACAGTAGAAGTATGTGATATAAGCTACACAATTGAAAACATAATTAAAATGTATTTGGCAACACCATAGTAGATACATGAGAGGGACAGTGACAGAGCGAATGAGAGAGAGAGAGAGAGAGAGAGAGAGAGAGAGAGAGAGAGAGAGAGAGAGAGAGAGAGAGAGAGAGAGAGAGAGAGAGAGATTGGAGAGACAGACAGGCACAGCGAGATGATAGGAGAGACAGACAGGCACAGCGAGATGAGAGGAGAGAGACAGACAGACAGACAGAGAGAGAGAGAGAGAGAGAGAGAGAGAGAGAGAGAGAGAGAGAGAGAGAGAGATTGGAGAGACAGACAGGCACAGCGAGAGGAGAGAGAGATTGGAGAGACAGACAGGCACAGAGAGAGAGAGAGAGAGAGAGAGAGAGAGAGAGAGAGAGAGAGAGAGAGAGAGAGAGAGAGAGAGAGAGAGAGAGAGAGAGAGAGAGAATCAATCAATCAGTGATGTGAAGCACATTTTAAACTTCGGTTATTTGGTGTCTAACATGATTCGAGAAAAACGTTGGCAAACAGCAAAGAGATTTTTATATACATTTTCCAGACAAGACAGTACATACCACGGACTTTGATGTACCAGTCATGGTATACTGGCTAGGACAAAAAAAGAAGAAAAAAAGAGAAGTCCAAAGAGGGTGATTGATTAAGCGACCCATCGAAACTTAGGAGTATGCTCTTCCGACCTGACCTAAATCCCACACCAGAGTGCAATGGTTAAAAGTAAAGTTCGTTTTGTTTAACGACACCACTAAAGCACATCGATGGATGTTAGACTTTTGGTAATTTTGACATTCACTCTTAAAGCGGAAACATCCTATATTGTTCCATTAGTAGCAATGGATCTTTAATATACACATACAGGATAACACATACAACGACCTTTGATATACCAGTCGTGGTGCACTGGCTGGAACGAGAAATAGCCCAATGGGCCCACTGATGGGGATCGATTCCTGAAAGTGCAATGGAGATAGAGAGACAAAAAGAGAAACAGAGGATTATTATAAATATTGCCGCCAGTACAGGTTTAGTAACGTACCACATCGAGATGACGTCTGTAGCATACACACATGACGACGGCGACACCCACTAAGACTACGGCGCTGGCTCCCATACCGATGCCGACTAAGAGACTTCTCAACATGGCCGTGTCCAACGCATGGTACACTAAACACAACAACAACAACATTAATATCAACATATAGACCGGCCTCAGAGGCGTCGTGGTTAAGCCATCGGACATAAGGCTGGTAGGTACAGGGTTCACTGCCCGATACCGGCTCCCACCCAGAGCGAGTTTTAACGACTCAGTGGGTAGGTGTAAGGCCACTACACCCTCTTCTCTCTCACTAACCACTAACAATTAACAACTAACCCACTGTCCTGGACAGACAGCCCAAATAGCTGAGGCGTGTACCCAGGACAGCGTGCTTGAACCTTAATTGGATATAAGGACGAAAATAAGTTGAAATGATATGAAAACATGTAGACTTTGTTATTATTTCCGTAAAATTTAACACATGTTTAAAAATTAGAACAGATTATAATGAATGGATGTATGAATGTTTAATATTCCAGCACGACCCCCTTCCTCGAAAAAAAATCCTTGACACAAAACACATACATAAAACCATACATAAAAAAGAAGAAACAAAAAGAAAAAAACAGAAGAAGTATTTAAAAAACAAAACAAAAACCAACACCCGTATACTAGCATATGTGCAACTGTAAAACATGTTTTATTGATATAGGACTTGTAGTTTGTTGTCATGAAATGAAGTTAGCATACAATAACACAATAAAACAAAAGAAATGTAATTCATGTGAGATTAATAAATATAATATTAAAGCGTTAAAGTTGATTTGAACATAAAGCATAAGGTTAATTAACATGACTTTGCCTCAGTTATTTTCTCTGGGACCACGCTCAGAAAAAAACATTGTTATCTCGATGTTGAAAGGAATGAACCAAGAGATAACGGTACTTCGAGATAACCATTGTAGTTATTGGTGCAAATTATACCATGTCTGTACCTCGAGATATCCCGAGTTGTCGAGATAGCTGAGGTCGAGATAACGAGGTTTTAAGTAGAATGAGCCCTTCTCTATACCGGACACCCATGGGACCAAGTATATGTTCTATACTGGGTCCAATTTCACTAAACATCGTAAGCGTAAATCTACGACTAAACCACAATTCCTATTACTGTTATAGTGCAACAGATATAGTTAGAAATACACGTTTTATTTAATTTCTACCTTAAAATGCTCCATTTGCCGTAATTATGTAATGTTCTTCGTTAAATAGATGTCAAACACGTGTAAACGTATGCCCTGTTTAACTGCTAGTTGTCATGGGCGTACGAGCCGGGGGGGGGGGGGGGGGGGGGGGGCAGGGGGGCAATTGCCCCCCCCCCCCTCTCCAAATTCGGGCAAAACAGTGGGAAAAATTCGGGCAGTTTTTATCTGGGTAAAATTTCGGGCAAATCAACCCCTCCAGCCCCCCTAAATCAAAGAATGAATGAATGAATGAATGAATGAATGTTTAACGACACCCCAGCACGAAAAATACATCGGCTATTGGGTGTCAAACTATGGTAATGCACATAAATAAAGTGATGATCAACATCAATATAAAAATTCAAGGTTTAAACAAAAACAGTGTAAAGAACTGTGCAAAAATACAAATACAAATATCACAGAATTTTACGGACACCGAATTTTACTCTAAACTTCAATTTGTGCTGTAATGGCCATTCTCAAAGAGAATGTTACACCCCTGCACCACGGTGAGGTTACAGCACACGCAGGGGCCTAAATCAAAGAGTCCCCATACGCCCATGCATGTTTTGTGACATTGGCCTCAGATATTTAAAAAGAAGACCGTATAAAACGTAGATTTGAGGAAATTCCGGTTTACAGAGGGTCTGTTTTTGATGGTTTTCAGGCTACATGATTTTGTAATTATTATACAAACCCTGGCACGTCTTTCCGTCCTCTGCCAGTGTATACCCGGCGAAACAGGCGCACATGAACGAGCCGGGGGTGTCCTTGCAGTCCTGTTCACACCCATGACGGCCGCTACACTCATTAACATCTGAAACGGGATGCAGCGAAAGTGAAAAACAGTTTGAGGAGTCTGGAAATTGGACCATTTTCACCCATTCCAACCACTTTACCCCCAAAAAACAACAACCCCCCCCAAAAAACCCCCCACAAAAACAAAAAACAAAAACCCCGCACACAGAAAAAATTAGACCCCCCCCCCCCCCCCCCACCCCCCCCCCCCCCCCCCCCCCCCCCCCCACAAAACCCCCACAAAAACTCTCACAAAAAAAAAGCACAACTAGTTTCCGCCCATTCAAACCAATTCTGCACGACTGGTATATTGAAGGACATAGTACATTGAAGGACATAGTACATATGTGGCACTTTGTCCATGACAGTGAAAAACGTAATAAAAATTCGTCAATGAGATGAGATTTGGTAATATGAGTATTTGAATTACTTATTGATCATTTGATATATGACCTCATAACAGGCTTATTATTTATTCCAATGAACTCTGTCGCTTGTTTTGATTTAGTAAACTAGTCTGGGAGAGGGAGTCCTCGTTTGGGCTGTGCAGGAAGGAATAGAATAGAATAGAATAGAATAGAATAGAATAGAATAAAATAGAATAGAATACAACAGAATAGATGTTTAACGACACCCCAGCACGAAAAATACATCGGCCATTGGGTGCAAACTATGGTAAATGCAAACAGTAAATGATGAACCACATCAATATAATAAAAAAATCGAAAGTTAATTAAAACATAATGTAAAGAACTGTGAGAAAAATACAAATATCACAGATAGGTAATATTAAAATTTAGAATAAAAAGTCAGTATCACGTAAGTATTGTAATAAAAGTTCTGGATGGAATCGAAGTGATTCCATCACATTTCGTTGTCCAAATATATCTTTTCTAGTTTCCTTAAAATGAGTACACTCCACCAAAATGTAGCGTACAATGACAGTGCTCACACTGAGGTGGACGATCCGTCTTCAAGATAAATGAATGGGTCAAGTATGTATGCCCGATGCGAGCACGACACAAGGCAATTTCATCCGTCCTGCACTGCCTATAAGAAGACTGCCACTTTCCCAAGACTGGCTTGATAGCATCGTGTGTGTGAAGGATGCATTGCCCAGTAAAAGGTATTCTCGGGAATGGCTGTCCTGCTATAGATGAGGCACTAGATAGAGATTCATGAAATCAGCCACTAGTTTGATAAATGCCCATTCCACTCTGCACTGTGCAAAGCTATGCTACGTGGTAATAACGTTTGTCGTTCAAATTTGATATGACATTGATAATGTCACTGCTCTTCTGTTGTTTTTAAGTATTTATTGACAAACAAACAAACAAATAAATTACCACAAAATCTTAAGAGTATTTATGGAGTAATGTTTCCGTAATAAGCACTAGAAACCTTGGCTTGCAACGTTTCAATTACCTATACAATCCATATCGCCGTCTGTTCGGTACCCGTGTTTGCATATACAGACAATTCCATCCTTACACTCTCTGTTTCCTTCACACATATGCTTCGTGCAGTCTATCTGTTCTGTGAAAAAAAAAATTCATTCTATCTTTAAATAGAAGATAATGAATGGATAAATGAATGAATTAATGCAGGGGCGTAGGCTGGGAGAGGGGGGTTCGTACGACCCCCCCCCCCCCCCCCCCCTCCCAGCTGAAGCAAATTATCCGTTCCCAGGACTAAAACATACAGGTTTATACATATGGAGTTTCTGGTGGTGAAAAAGCAAAATAAAAAAGGGTCCACTTGGTTCATATTCGAAACCCTTTTTTTTGTGTGACATTGACATACACGATCTTTATAATGATGACTTTGTTTAGACATCATAGGCTATTTCCTTCGGACCCTTCATGTCCTTACATATCCAAACGACATCAGCTAGTAGATATCCGACAAATGTATATTTAACGTATTTCACGGTATATGAATGAATCGGAGCCAATTCTTCGCACGACTACTTTACCTTGCAGGTTTATGATGCCAGACTGGACTCC
Source organism: Gigantopelta aegis (assembly GCF_016097555.1). Classification (NCBI taxonomy): domain Eukaryota; kingdom Metazoa; phylum Mollusca; class Gastropoda; order Neomphalida; family Peltospiridae; genus Gigantopelta; species Gigantopelta aegis. Next base: position 6,099,115 of record NC_054713.1, on the reverse strand, counting down.
ATAGTCGTTTTCCGCCTGACACGTGTACACGCCGAAGTCGGTGTGAGTGACGCGGAATATAGTGAGTCGAGAAAGAATCGTGACGCCAATCACCGTGTTCCGAATCCCGTGTTTCCTTGTGGAATATAAACATATACAGAAGTCTTAACATTTAACTCAGTGCTACATAGTCCATAGTTAAACTAACAGAGAGAGAGAGAGAGAGAGAGAGAGAGAGAGAGAGAGAGAGAGAGAGAGAGAGAGAGAGAGAGAGAGAGAGAGAGAGAGAGAGAGAGAGAGAGAGAGAGAGAGAGAGAGAGAGAGACACACACACACACAGACAGACAGACATACAGACAGACACATAGAGGGAGACAGAAATAGAGGGTGGAACTTGCTACTGCGATGCTACTGCGATACAACTGCAATACGAATTGGACGGTTGAATGCCATCTGGAGGAATGCATGATTGAACGGATGAACGAATGGATGGGATAATTAATAAAACAGAGATACCAAGATAAAGAGGTGATATCAATTAAAATATTAATATGCTAAAAGGGAAGCAGAATCAAAGTATGTTATTTCCTAAATGCATTTCCTCCGAAACCTAGAGCAATAACTAAAGAAGCCTTATTCTTTTAATTTACTAATTATGAATAATACCTCGAGTAGAAATCCATTCTAGTGCTGTTGATGAACCAGTTTACTATGGATGATGGAGGGCGTGACGTCACATTGCAGACGACTTCTGTGAATGCTCCCAACTGAGCAGGGACCGTCCCACTTGTGTGTATCTCTGGCTCTCCTTAAACAGAAGTAATATATAAACATCTACGAGGCAAATGATGCACCAGTCACGTATATTGTTTTGTATAGCGACACCACTGAAGTACATCGATTAATAATTATCGGCTATTGGATGTAAAATATTTGGTAATTTTGACTCGTCATCAGAGGAATCCCGCTACATTTTTTTCTAATACATTAAAGGATGTTTTATATGCATTTTCCCACAGACAGGAAAACACATACCACGGCCTTTGTTCATTTGTGGTGCATTGGTTGGAAAGAGAGAAAAGAATCGGCTGAATGGATCCACCAAGGTGGTTCTATCCTGGGACGCAAGCACCTCATGCGAGCACTCAACAGATAAATCCCACCCCAGTCACGTATATGTACTGGCTTTGTCTTAAGCAAGGCTGACTATTTCTGATGTTGATATGTTTTACCTCTGACAGACATCATTCAACTGATTAACGGATGATTTAGCTCTAACATATGTTGACACATGTTTTACACGTGGCAGATGTTGAGTCTCCAGATTAGACATTTTAGTTCTGGTAGAAATGTCTTAACAGATGTTTTGGCTCTGACAGAGATGTCGTCAGATGTTTTGCCTATGCCAGATATGTCGACAGATGTTTTACTTTACTTCTGACAAATATGCCGCCAGATGTTTTACCTATGACAGATATGTCGACAGATGTTTTACATTTTACATATTTTTCACCTCCGACAAATATGTCAACAGATGTTTTACCTCTACAAATATGTAAACAGACGTCTTTCCTTTGAAAAATATGTTAACAGATGTTTAACATCTGACAAATATGTCAGCATATGTTTTACCTCTACAAATATATCAACAGATGTGTTTCCTTTGACAATATGTCGACAAATATTTCACATATGACAAATATTCTAAAACAATATTTTGCCTCTGACATATATGTTGACAGATGTTTTATCTCTTACAAATATGTCGACAGATGTTTCACATTTGACAAATATATCAACAGAGTTTTATTTCTGACAAATATGTCGAAAGATATTTTACTTCTGAAAGATATATCGCCAGACATTTTACCTCTGACAATTATGTCGACAGATGTTTTTCCTCTGTTAAATATATCGCCAGATGTTTTACCTATGACAAATATGTCAACAGATGCTTTACTTCTGACAGACATGTAGACAAATGTTTTATCTATGACAGACATGTCAACAGATGTTTTACCTATGACAAATATGTCAACAGATACTTTACTTCTGACAGAAATGTCGACAGATGTTTTACCTATGACAGACATGTCGACAGATGTTTTACCTATGACAGACATGTCGACAGATGTTTTACCTATGACAGACATGTTGACAGACGTTTTACCTATGACAGAGATGTCGACAGATGTTTTACCTATGAGAGATGTCGACAGATGTTTTACCTATGACAGACATGTCGACAGATGTTTTACCTATGACAGAGATGTCGACAGATGTTTTACCTATGACAGATGTCGACATATGTTTTAGCTATAACAGAGATGTCGACAGATGTTTTACCTATGACAGACATGTCGACATTTTACCTATGACAGACATGTCGACAGATGTTTTACCTATGACAGAGATGTTGACAGATGTTTTACCTACGACAGACATGTCGACAGATGTTTTACCTATGAGAGATGTTGACAGATGTTTTATCTATGACAGACATGTCGGCAGATGTTTTACCTATGACAGATATGTTGACAGATGTTTTACCTATGACAGAGATGTTACAGATGTTTTACCTATGACAGAGATGTCGACAGATGTTTTACCTATGACAGAGATGTTACAGCTGTTTTACCTATGAGAGATGTCGACAGATATTTTACCTATGACAGACATGTCGACAGATGTTTTAGCTATGACAGAGATGTCGACAGATGTTTTACCTATGACAGATGTCGACATGTTTTAGCTATAACAGAGATGTCGACAGATGTTTTACCTATGACAGACATGTCGACATTTTACCTATGACAGACATGTCAACAGATGTTTTACCTACGACAGACATGTCGACAGATGTTTTACCTATGAGAGATGTTGACATGTTTTACCTATGACAGACATGTCGGCAGATGTTTTACCTATGACAGATATGTTGACAGATGTTTTACCTATGACAGAGATGTTAACAGATGTTTTACTTATGACAGATATGTCGACAGATGTTTTACCTATGACAGACATGTCGACAGATGTTTTACCTATGACAGATATGTTGACAGATGTTTTACCTATGACAGAAATGTTAACATATGTTTTACTTATGACAGACATGTCGACAGATGTTTTACCTATAACAGACATGTCGACAGATGTTTTACCTATGATAGACATATCTACAGATGTTTTACTTCTGACAGACATGTCGACAGATGTTTTACCTATGACAGAGATGTTGACAGACGTGTCATATATCTCTCCATCCCACGTGGTGCTGCAAACCAGCTTCCCGTCGAACATGTACGTGACGTTGATGATGCTGAGCTCGGAGAACTTCTGGGCGCCGAACGCCGGCTGTGCTGGATCCTCGAGCCAGGACACGATTTTAATCTCACACCCTTCCTTGTACGTGAAGTCGTGCAGCTTTATCGGCGAACTGAACTCTGTGCGCATGTACCAGGAGATCTGCAATGAACAACAAACTATGTAATATGGATTCAGGAACGTTACATTTAGGTGCACATTATGATCATAGATTGTGCATTTTAAACATTTGGAGGGTGAGGGGTGGGGGTGAGGGTGGGGGATGGGTGGGGATGGGGTAGGGTTTGATTTAGGATTTAGCTCATTCGTGTTATTGTTCGCCTGAGGTGCTTGCGTCGAAGGATCGAACCACATCGGTTGACCCACTCAACTAATTTTTTCTCTCTCGTTATAACCAGTGCACCACAACTGGTCAAACCGTATGTTTCAGTCTGACATCCAATAACCGAAGGTTAATTAATCAATGTACTCTTGTGGTGTCGTTAAACAAAACAAACTTTCAAAAACTCTTTTCAATAGCACGCATGCAATAATATGTCATCAGAAGTTTCGGGTTATAAAGAATTAAAGCAAAAAGAAGAAACATTCTGGTTCTGCAGTCTTAGGAGAATGAAAAGTCACAGCTAGTCTATGGCCTCTCGGAATTTCACAAGCGGATCAAAGGCGGGTAAATGGTGACCCGTTTCCCCTTATATATATTCAAGTGCCTCCTTTCTCTTGCTTAAAAACATTGTTGGGTTTTCACAAGATGGTCCATGGTCCCTTTGGCACAAACATTTAATTTAAATATACGACATGCTCTAAAAAGTAAAAGATCCGACACTCCAAGAACATCCTAGAAACAAACGTAGACGTAATTGATGAGAAAATACCTTGGAATTTTGAGTTAAAAAAGTGGTTTTCGGCAAGTATTTTCACTTGACAACAACGGCGGCACGTCGCGATCATTTTCAAGGATCGATAGCTGATTGTGACAGCTAATTTGATAATAAATCTGATCGTTTTATCAACAATGAAAATCACCATATATTGGGATATGAATCATAGTTTGTTTTTGTTTTTGTAATTCTGGTCAGAAAGACACTGTTATTGGGAATATTGGACATATATACTGGATAGCTGGACAGAAATGCCCGTAAATAAACGCGACTATTTTATATTCTTGGCATAAGTTTAATCAACTGATCTAAGATATCATAAAAATTAGAAAAATACACGAAAATAATACTTACTGATACAAATATGAACTTTATTTTATGTATTTATAAAACATTTAAGTGAATATATTTGAGTAAAAATTATAAACTTGTACACTGGTGACACCTAAGTCTGAGCACCTAAGCATCTGTGTTATTTTTTAAAGTTAAAATCTTTCTTTAAAAAAGATTTGTTTCACCGCCGCAGTACAATGGAACAATAAACGTGTTACTACTGAAAGTTATTTAACTTTTTTTTAAAACTGAAGTAATGAGCGCATTTTAGTGGCACCCTTCTGTATTTACTGACCTGCATGACGTCACATAAGTCTGTGCAGCAAACATTAAAACAACCACTTTTGTTGATGGGAGATTACAAATATATGATATGTATCAATCACGCCATATGTCTGATATCTCTTGGCTTACCTCGATGTCGGCCCCTGATGGGAAATTAACTGCCATGCACCTGTACGAAGTAACTGTACGGTAGTCGACAACTGAGGAACTGTTGTCAGGAACTAGTTGAACAAACGGGTTACCTGCAAGTGAAAATAAATATAAGCTGAATATGTCCTTTAATTAAACGTGAAAATACACACTGCTGCTGTTGTTGTTGCTACTACTACTACTACTACTACTACTACTACTACTACTACTACTACTACTACTACTACTACTACTACTACTACTACTACTACTACCATTACTACTAATAATAATAACAGCAGAAAGGTATAACAATAAATAAATACTTAACTAAATAAATGAATAAACAAATTAATAATAATAAAGAAGAAAATAATTAAATAAATAAACAAATAAAAGTAAATAAATAAAGTAAATAAGTAAGTAAATAAATAAGTAAGTAAGTAAATAAAAAAATAAAAAATAAAAATAAAAAATATATATAAATATAAATATAATAAATAAAATAAAATAAAATAAAATAAAATAAAATAAAATAAATAAATAAATAATAGGCCCGTATTCAGGATTTTTAATTGGGAAGGTGGGGGAGGTGGTTTGGTGCGAATTATTCGTGATGGGACAAAAATGGCTAAACAACAACAACAACAACCTAAAAAACCGTTTACGCAACGTTATCTATATTTGACTAGAAAAAACAATGTAGATTTTTGGCGTACGGACCTGAATATATATATATATATATATATATATATATATATATATATATATATATATATAGATAGATAGATAGATAGATAGATAGATAGAAAACATATATAAATACATAAATACATCAAACAAAATAAATAGATTCTAAAACCTTTTAAATGAATGACATGCTCGTCGACGCCTAAACTGTTTTGCACACGACACTTGTACTGGCCGACATCTTGTTTTGTGAAAGTTGAGATGACCAGAAACGTGAAGCCATCCCACTGAGACTGAGACGAATGCAGAAAATATCTGAAACAGACAGTTGAGATGTTTCTCATTAAAGGGACTAACGTGACTTTTCTTCCATTGTTAACATTGTTGCCGACAAACAGAGACTCTTTAAAAAGTGTGTTTTGTTTAAGAAAGAAAGAAATGTTTTATTTAACGACGCACTCAGCACATTTTATTTACGGTTATATGGCGTCAGACATATGGTTAAGGACCACACAGATTTTGAGAGGAAACCCGCTGTCGCCACTACATGGGCTACTCTTTCCTATTAGCAGCAAGGGATCTTTTATTTGCGCTTCCCACAGGCAGGATAGCACAAACCATGGCCTTTGTTGAACCGGTTATGGATCACTGGTCGATGCAAGTGGTTTACACCTACCCATTGAGCCTTGCGAAGCACTCACTCGGGGTTTGTTTTGTCTAACTAAACACTAAAGCACACTGATGAATTAATCATCGGCTATTGTATGTCAAACATTTAGTAATTCTGACACGTAGTCATCAGAGGAAACCCGATTTTTTTCTTTCTTCCTAATGCAGCAAGGGATCTTTTATATACACTTTCCCTCTGACAGGAAAGTACATGCCACGGCCTTTGACCAGTTGTGTTGCACTAGTTGGAACGACAAAAACCTCAATCAGTTGAATGGATCCACCGAGGTAGTTTGATCGTTCGACACAAGACAATTATATACATTTTAATGGCTTGCCCTATGAGATACAATATAGGCCTACATTATTCATTATTCAAATACGTGAAAAATAACAAAACGGAAGTGAAAAATAAAGTATTATCCTGAGTGTGCTGCCATTGTAAGGTGTTACTGACTAACATCATTATCTAACAACTGAAGAGAGGACAGGATGTAGCCAGGTGGTAAAGCGCTCGCTTGATACCCGGTCGTCCTAAGATCGATCCCTCGGTGGACCTATTGGTGTTTTAGTTTCCTTCCAGCCAGTGCATTTGGTATATTTGGTATTTCAAAGGCTGTGGTATGTGCTATCATGTCTGGGATGATGCATACTAATATAGCGGGTTTCCTCTCTAAGACTAAATACCAAAACGACGAAATGTTTCACATCCAATAGTCGATGATTAATAAATCAATGTGCTCTAGTGGTATCGTTAAACAAAACAACTTTTACCTTTAAGAAATAAAAGTACATACTAAATACAGATTCATGTTTAAAGCATTAGTCTTTGTGATATATATATATATATATATATATATATATATATATATATATATATATATATATATATATTTGTTTGCTTTAGTCATAATTAGATATCTTTTAAAAACACTTCTTACTTGGGCGACTTCGTGTCGTTCTGAAGTATCTGATTGGTTGGACCATACCACGTGATGTTAGTAGGTGTCGGTTGAGCCTGGAAATGGCAACTGATATGTACTGTGTGACCCAAAATGACGTCTTTAGTTGAAATTGTTTTCTCTATTTCCGGTTTGCCTGATTAAGAAATAATTAAACTCTTACGATATACAAAATCGAAACATTTTGACTCAAAGTGAAAAAAAGACTACCCAGAATTAAACAAAAATCTAAATAATGTAATACACGATAACAGACCAAAAAAAAAAAAAAAAAAAAAAAAAAAAAAAAAAACTCCCAAAACAACTGATCTAGGTCCTCCAATAAAACTCCCAAAACAAACAAAACGACGACAAAAAAGCACATAAAACAACAAATCACTACTTACCAACCACTTCAACAAGTAGAGTGTCACTATAGATGGAGGAATTTACGTCGACGCTGCAGGAAAAGAATCCTCCGTCGTCATACTGAACAGACGAGAGAACGGCAGTGAATATCTGTTTGCTTACATTTAATTGGCTGACTGAAAACCGGAAATTGTCTGAAGTCTGCAGATCGATTTCGTAGTGCTCAGATGAAACACTTTCAGAATTCGAATGCCTCTTCCATTTTACCTGATGAAATAAAATACGTTTTAAATTAATAAGGCATAAAATGTTTCCTTAAACCGGCGAAAAATAGTGTAGACTAGGTCGAGGTTTCTCTTTTGGGTGTGGGTGTGAGATGGGGTGGGGGTGGCTGATTTTTTGTGTATTTTTTGTTTTACTATATTCACCCCTCCGGTTCCAGATAAATATTATGTCTTTTCACCTACACACACACACACACACACACACACACACACACACACACACAACCACACGCACACACACATATGTATATATATATACACAGATATATTTTTAATGTATTGAAGAAAAAAAGGAGTCGGTTATTGTTTTTCTAGGTAAAAAAAGTTTGTTTGTTTGTGGCACATTTATTAATTAATCATCTGCTATTGGAAACCCGCTACATTTTTCCAAATTCAGCAAGGGATCTTTTATATGCATTTTCTCACAGATAGAAAAGCACATACTACGGCCTTTGACCAGTTGTGGTGCACTGGTTAGAGCGAGAAAAAAGCCCCAATCAGTTGAATGGATCTACCGAGGTGGTTCGATCCTGCAACGCAAGCACCTGAAGCGAGTACTCAACAAACTGAGCTAAATCCTCTAGATAGGGCCAGATTCCCCCAAAACACTGTTTTCTTTGTATAAGGACAAGGACAGGATTATTTAACGTGCACATTCAGAGCAAGCTGTTGTAGCGCACGCCTGTCCTGGGCACAAGTGCCGACCTCGACCGGCTCCTCCGTCCAGGACAGGAAAGGTATGGGATGGATAGGAGGGGGGGGGGGGGAAGGGGAGGGGGACCGCCTGCACTGACAGGTGCAAGGGAGCACCAGCAGTCCGACCGTAGCCGGTATCAGGCGTAGGGTGTTATGGTGCTATGGAATTTGAAATGTCCCGTAGGATTAACCCAAAGAGAATGGGTGCGCATTTTTGATGAAGGAATTTAGACGCAATTTTGAACAGTCGACCTAAATGGAAAGGTAAGGAGCTACGTATAGGTTTGGAATTTAGTAAGCCACAATGTAGGCCTAACATAGGTTCATGGTCACAAATTTAGAAAGGAACAGAACAGATTGTCTATCGACACCCCTGTACAACGTTTAATCAGGGCTACATCTCCCCACCATATGTTACGAAGGTGAGGAGCCTATAATAAAAAGGCAGGGGATGGTGTGTGTGTGTGTGTGTGTGTGTGTGTGTGTGTGTGTGTGTGTGTGTTTAAAACCCCCAGAAAAGAACAACAAAATAATAGAGGACCTTTTGCAGCTAGACAAACAAAAAACAAAACAAAAAACAAAAAAAGAAGAGAAGAAGAAGAAAAGGACACCTAATCCTAAGCCGTATCTTCATTCATTTTTTGGTTTAGTTTGTGAGTGGGAAAGCACTGTTGTCCACAACTAGAGATATCGCCCTTGCCCATTCGACCCCTGCCTAAATCCGCGCCTTGACACTACTTGATAAGTAACACAGTGCAACAGGAAGAGCTATGATTAACCGAGTGATCGATAACAGAACGCCACGAGCTACCAACACACGGACATATGAGAGGTACACGAAACGCTGTCACATAAATCAAAACCTGCTTAACACGGGGTTGGATACTTAATCTAATCTGATGTAAAACCGTTATCCGCGAACAAGTCCGTATCTGTGCACAATCCAGAGTCGAATGGATATTTGGGTGATTCCATGAATCTCTATCTAGTGCTTCTTTTATAAGATAAGGAGCTACTCCTAAGGAGATCTTTTAGTGGACACTATATCATCCACCACTCAAAGAGGACATGTGCGTTGTCCGTAACACCACTACTAGAGCACATTGATATATTATTCATTGGTTATTGTCATTTTGATATATTTTCGTAGAAAGGAAACACGCTATTGTTTTGTATTAGTAGTAAGGGATCTCTTATATGCATCATCCCCAAAACATAATAGTACATTCCACGACATTTGATATACAGATAGTTCTGCGCTTGCTGGCAGAAAAAATACTCTAATGGGTTCATCGACGGGGATCGATCCTAGACCGACCGCGCATCAGGCCAGCGCTTTGCCACTAGGTTATGTTCCGCGCCTCGATTCATTTCATCTTTATTTTCGTGATCATATCCAAGTAAGGTTCAAGAGCGCTGTCCTGGACATGCATGTCAGCTCTCTGAGCTGTCTGCTCAGAACAGCGGGTTAAGGGATAGTGTTTAGTGGTTAGTGAGAGAGAGAGGAGTAGGTGTATTGGCCTTACCCATTGAGTCGTTACAACACGCTCTGAGTGGGAGCCGGTACTGGGGGTGGGGGGTGGGGGGGGGAGGAGGGGGGGACCCACTGCCAGCCAGCCTTATGTCCGATTACTTAAACACTACGCCCCTCAAAGTGTTTTGATTGAAATGAACTAACCTGAAGCGGCTCTGTGAAGTTCACAGCTACACATTTCAGTGAAAGTTGTCCCCCTTTTATTACAGAAGCAGACGAGTTCGTCATATGCCGATATGTAAAGCCATTGGAATAATAACGTTCTGTACTGTTTTCTTCTGACGACTCCAGATAGATACCCGCGTGGACTTCAACAACTTCTTCTTCTTCTTCTTGACCTCCTGAAGGGCACATCAGACTGAGGCCTGTGAATCAGAGATTTGTAGATCTAAAGTTTGATTAACGATACCACTAGAGGACATTGATATATTATTCATCGGCTATTGGATGTCAAACATATTCTTATACGTTTGTTTCTGTTAGTTGCAGAGATCTTCCCACATACAGGACGTCGCATACCACGGTCTTAGATGTTGTCTGTTCGTTTTTCTGTCTGTCTTTCTGTTCGCCTTTTTTTCATAATACGAAAATTAACAACTTTTCTCTAAATAAAATTAAATCGCTATTTCCCACAAATTAATAACAATGTGAATATTTAATACAAGAATACTTGTACTAATAATGAAAAGATAATAAATAAATACAAGTATATATATTTTAAGTGAATATATACTAAATCAATACAAATATATCTACTATAAGGGAATAGGTTATAAATCAATACAAGTATATCTACTATAAGGGAATAGGTTATAAATCAATACAAGTATAGCTACTATAAGGGAATACGTTATAAATCAATACAAGTATATCTACTATAAGGGAATAGGTTATAAATCAATACAAGTATAGCTACTATAAGGGAATACGTTATAAATCAATACAAGTATATCTACTATAAGGGAATAGGTTATAAATCAATACAAGTATAGCTACTATAAGGGAATACGTTATAAATCAATACAAGTATATCTACTAAAAGGGAATAGGTTATAAATCATTACAAGTATACCTACTATAAGGGAATACGTTATAAATCAATACAAGTATATATATATATATATATATATATATATATATATATATATATATATATATATATATATATATATATATATGATAAGGGAATAGTTAATACGTCAATATGAGTATGTATCTGTGATATTAATGAACAGTTAATACATTAACGCAAGAATAACTGTACCACAAGAGAATAATTAATACACACTAAAATATATCACTGTTCTATGTGTGAATAGCTAATAAAACAATACAAGTATAACTGTATTATAAGTGAATTATTAATATAATGAACATAAGCATAACTGTACATAAAATGAAAAGTAAATGTATTAATACATTGAGGTATAACTATAATATTCGCGAATAGCCAATAAATCAATAAAAGTATAACTGTACTATAAGCGAATAGTTAATAACTGAATACAAGTATAGCTGTACTATAAGGGAATAGTTAATAACTGAATACAAGTATAACTGTACTATAAGCGAATAGTTAATAACTGAAAACAAGTATAACTGTACTATAAGCGAATAGTTAATAACTGAAAACAAGTATAACTGTACTATAAGCGAATAGCTAATAACTGAATACAAGTATAACTGTACTATAAGCGAATAGTCAATAACCGAATACAAGTATAACTGTACTATAAGCGAATAGCTAATAACTCAATACAAGTATAACTGTACTATAAGCGAATAGTTAATAACCGAATACAAGTATAACTGTACTATAAGCGAATAGCTAATAACTCAATACAAGTATAACTGTACTATAAGCGAATAGCTAATAACTCAATACAAGTATAACTGTACTATAAGCGAATAGTTAATAACCGAATACAAGTATAACTGTACTATAAGTGAAGTATAACTGTACTATAAGCGAATAGTTAATAACTGAATACAAGTATAACTGTACTATAAGCGAATAGTTAATAACCGAATACAAGTATAACTGTACTATAAGCGAATAGTTAATAACCGAATACAAGTATAACTGATACAAGTATAACTGTACTATAAGCGAATAGTTAATAACCGAATACAAGTATAACTGTACTATAAGGGAATAGTTAATAACTGAATACAAGTATAACTGTACTATAAGTTAATAACCGAATACAAGTATAACTGTACTATAAGCGAATAGTTAATAACCGAATACAAGTATAACTGTACTATAAGGGAATAGTTAATAACTGAATACAAGTATAACTGTACTATAAGTTAATAACCGAATACAAGTATAACTGTACTATAAGCGAATAGTTAATAACCGAATACAAGTATAACTGTACTATAAGCGAATAGTTAATAACCGAATACAAGTATAACTGTACTATAAGCGAATAGTTAATAACCGAATACAAGTATAACTGATACAAGTATAACTGTACTATAAGCGAATAGTTACTAACCGAATACAAGTATAACTGTACTATAAGGGAATAGTTAATAACCGAATACAAGTATAACTGTACTATAAGTTAATAACCGAATACAAGTATAACTGTACTATAAGCGAATAGTTAATAACCGAATACAAGTATAACTGTACTATAAGCGAATAGTTAATAACCGAATACAAGTATAACTGTACTATAAGCGAATAGTTAATAACCGAATACAAGTATAACTGATACAAGTATAACTGTACTATAAGCGAATAGTTAATAACTGAATACAAGTATAACTGTACTATAAGCGAATAGTTAATAACCGAATACAAGTATAACTGTACTATAAGCGAATAGTTAATAACCGAATACAAGTATAACTGATACAAGTATAACTGTACTATAAGCGAATAGTTAATAACCGAATACAAGTATAACTGTACTATAAGGGAATAGTTAATAACTGAATACAAGTATAACTGTACTATAAGCGAATAGTTAATAACCGAATACAAGTATAACTGTACTATAAGGGAATAGTTAATAACTGAATACAAGTATAACTGTACTATAAGTTAATAACCGAATACAAGTATAACTGTACTATAAGCGAATAGTTAATAACCGAATACAAGTATAACTGTACTATAAGCGAATAGTTAATAACCGAATACAAGTATAACTGATACAAGTATAACTGTACTATAAGCGAATAGTTAATAACCGAATACAAGTATAACTGTACTATAAGGGAATAGTTAATAACTGAATACAAGTATAACTGTACTATAAGTTAATAACCGAATACAAGTATAACTGTACTATAAGCGAATAGTTAATAACCGAATACAAGTATAACTGTACTATAAGCGAATAGTTAATAACCGAATACAAGTATAACTGTACTATAAGCGAATAGTTAATAACCGAATACAAGTATAACTGTACTATAAGCGAATAGTTAATAACCGAATACAAGTATAACTGATACAAGTATAACTGTACTATAAGCGAATAGTTAATAACTGAATACAAGTATAACTGTACTATAAGCGAATAGTTAATAACCGAATACAAGTATAACTGTACTATAAGCGAATAGTTAATAACCGAATACAAGTATAACTGTACTATAAGGGAATAGTTAATAACTGAATACAAGTATAACTGTACTATAAGCGAATAGTTAATAACCGAATACAAGTATAACTGTACTATAAGCGAATAGTTAATAACCGAATACAAGTATAACTGATACAAGTATAACTGTACTATAAGCGAATAGTTAATAACCGAATACAAGTATAACTGTACTATAAGCGAATAGTTAATAACCAAATACAAGTATAACTGTACTATAAGCGAATAGTTAATAACTGAATACAAGTATAACTGTACTATAAGTTAATAACCGAATACAAGTATAACTGTACTATAAGCGGATAGTTAATAACTAAATACAAGTATTACTGTACTATAAGCGAATAGTTAATAACTAAATACAAGTATAACTGTACTATAAGTTAATAACCGAATACAAGTATAACTGTACTATAAGCGAATAGTTAATAACTAAATACAAGTATAACTGTACTACAAGTGAATAGTTAATAACTGAATACAAGTATAACTGTACTATAAGCGAATAGTTAATAACTAAATACAAGTATAACTGTACTATAAGTGAATAGTTAATAACTAAATACAAGTATAACTGTACTATAAGCGAATAAGAGACGGTCCATAAATATCGATGTGCTTCACAATCCGAACAATGTTCGGAAGGGGGGGGGGGGGGGGGGGGGGGGGGTGGGGAGGTGGTAAAAGCCATGTTCGGATTGCTTTTCAGGTAAAACATCGGTCCATCGATGGTCAATATTTCTTACAATTCAAAACAAGGGGGACGGGGTAAACGCCATATTCTGATTGCTTTTCAGGCCATAACATTGGTATTTTTAGGGCTAGTTTTTGCGGCTGCGCTCTCTACAATTGTGATCTAGGCCATCCCAAGTAGCGTCAAAATATGTACCGCCCCTTAGGGTTAATGTTTTATATCTACCAGTAAATGTGTAAAGCCAACACGTATAATCTGTTAATAAAAGTCATCTTGTAGTACACATTATATCAATGTTTTTATGTTATGATTGGGGGGGGATCAAACCCAATCCTAACATTGCTAGGATTATGAAAACCATTAGCATTTATGGACCGTCCCTAACTGAATTCAAATAAACCCATAACATAGTTGAATAGTTCATAAATCAATACAAGTATACTCATATAACATAACTGAATAGTTAATTAATCAATACAAGTATACTCATATAACATAACTGAATAGTTAATTAATCAATGCAAGTATACTCATATAACATAACTGAATAGTTAATTAATCAATGCAAGTATACTCATATAACATAACTGAATAGTTAATTAATCAATGCAAGTATACTCATATAACATAACTGAATAGTTAATTAATCAATGCAAGTATACTCATATAACATAACTGAATAGTTAATTAATCAATGCAAGTATACTCATATAACATAACTGAATAGTTAATTAATCAATACAAGTATACTCATATAACATAACTGAATAGTTAATTAATCAATGCAAGTATACTCATATAACATAACTGAATAGTTAATTAATCAATGCAAATATAACTATACTATAATTAAATAGCTAATAAATTAATACATATATTAATGTACTAAAATATAGTAAATAATAAATACCTACAATTATAATTGTAATACTGCATATGAATAATTAATAAACCCATACAAGTATAATAATTGTAATATTTTGTGTGTGTGTGTTTGGAATTACGTCACAATGAGAGGCAGAGCTGGGAGTTAATGAGCGTTTTGTAAATTTTAGGGAGGTAAATAGACATTTGCAATTAAAACGTCAGTTTGAGGATGTAACATTTTGCATACACATTTCCGAATGGTTTGATAGTAATTATAACTTTCGTAACTATCAATACCTTTAAAGGGACATTCCTGAGTTTGCTCCATTGTAAGATATTTCCGATTAATAAAATATTTCTACGAATAAACTTACATATTAAATATATTGTCTTCAAATAATTTCGTACGAATGAAAAAACAATATTTTAGGAAATAAAACGAAATTTAACCTAGTACAAGTATTAGAAGGATCAGAAACACATTTAATATACAACACCTAATATTTTTGAAATGTATTTACAATTGTTAAAAAGTCTCTGTTAGTCAATAATATCTTCAAAATTGCAGCAAACTCAGGAATGTCCCTTTAAAGACGTTCTTTAATAGCTACATATGATAAATATGAAACTTCAGCATTCTGTGAAACATCACAAAACAAATACATAAACTTACCAACAAGCAGAAACAAATAAATCTCCATATGAATGTATGTGCCACACTTAATTACAGGTGAACAGAACTTATCCACGACACAGTCAATGGCAATAATAATCCCTATACGCTTACATTTGAGAGATCTCGTTTGCACATCTAGCTAAACTGTTTCGATTGTACTATATTTCAAACATAATTCGTATTCTATATTATGTTCACGGTATTTCAAATACGCAAGACATTTAAAATACTCCATTTTAAATTGAACTCTTTAAAACGAAACAGGAAGTTTGTGGTTTTCGCTTCAGTGAAGGAAGCCCAGAGGCGGGAGTTAAATACGGAAGAAAGAAGTAGGTCTCGCCCGAAGAAAGTACTGCCTACAGACTAGTACACTGAACACCTTTATTATCAAACGTTGTTTTGTTTAACGACACCACTAGTGCACATTGATTTACTAATAATCGGCTTTTGTATGTCAGACATTTGGTAAATTTTATATTATAGTCTTTGAGAAGAAACTCTCTACATTTTCCCGTTAGTAGCAAGGGATCTTTTATATGCACCATCCCACAGACAGGATAACACATACCACAGCCTTTGATATACCATACCAGTCGTGGTGCACTGGCTGGAACGAGAAATAGACCAATGGGCCCACCGACTGGGATCGACCCCAAACCGACGCGCATCAAGCGAACGCTTTACCACTCGGATGCGTCCCGCCCCGCCCATTATATTAGCAGTGCAAGCATCATATTATTTTAAAAGTTTGAAGTTAAAGTTTATTTTGTTTCACGACTCTACTAGAGCACATTGATTTATTAATCATCGTGTATTGGATGTCAAACTACGTAGTAATAGTAAACCATCAGCAGCAAGGGATGTTTTTATATGCATAGATATGACAGCACATACCATGGTATTTGATATACCAGTTGTGACGGTACATGCTCTTAATTTCTTTTCGCCTGTGGCGATATTAATTGTTTTAGAGGCCGTGTGCAGTTCCAATGCACTTAGCCCAGGTGGGCAACTTGTTACGTGATACCTTTGCGCGACGGTCGTCGAGCTTTTCTAATACACACCTAGCGCAGGTATGGAGGCCATGTGGCCAATAGTTACGTAATAACACCGCTAGTGCTGTTTATGACCAGGGGATTGCTCGCGGAATGGCGACAGGCAGTCTGACGATCAGAGAAAAACATGCCGACTCTGGGAGAGGTGGAAATATCAGATGATAGGTGAGGTACCGCGTTGTGCCCCCAGGCGATATTCGCTGTCTCTGAGAGTTTTAAATAAATAGCTAGGGTTTTAGAGATATCGGAGTAACATAGGAAGGCTTCCAGGGAACGTTAGTCCGTTAGGAATTGGTAAATATCATTTCCGCTCTGTTGTATAACCTTGATGTGATTGATGTGACTTTAAATATTTTAATACTGTATTATACCAATATTATTTAGACGGTGCTGCCGGTCATCTGACGCAGTATACTGTAGGCTCACCGTTCTGATATATACATATATAAAGCTTATCCAGTCATCCTAGAGGACCTAGGTAAACTGTAGGTTATTGTCTTTATTGTGATAGGTACCAGTATTAAGTCTGTATTACAAGATTATTGAATGAGTAGTTAAGGGTTAATTAAAAATTAACCAGTTAGGAATAGAGTGGTAATTCCTTTATTAATTAAGTTCCCCTGGAAGCGTTTCTCAATTATTACACGTGTGGGTGTTGTGTCACGGTGAAGTGATTAGCATATTGTGTAAACTAGACACCTAGAGATTAACTAATTAAGTGATCAGTTCTGGGTTGTTATTATTGTTGTTATTAATTAACTACTGCGGCAGTACATTTGTCAGCGTAGGTTAATACAGATTCCAAAGTGTATTGTGTTTTATTGTGTTTTCTAGTGAACTAAACGTGCTATATTACATATACTTTATATAAGATCGTATCTCTGATCATACCTAGACGAGCCACCAGCGGGTATAACTGCCCGTTACAGAGAGATCCAACAGATATACGGTTAGGACAGATATTTGGATAATCGTGTTTCATCCAGTTACGGGTATTGTAGGATCCCCGTGACACCAGTTACTAGTATTTGAACGCTGGTAGAGAAGGGGAAGAATGATAGAATACGTCCACTGAGGAAAATACACATACATGTATATCAAAATAAGGTTGTCACAATATCCTGGCATACCCACTACGTTATGCACTCTGGGTAGGCATAGCTCTACGACTGGTTTGCTAAAAGCCGTGGCATATACTGTCCAGACATTGGGAGCATTAATATCAGTTGGGCTTTAACAAAACTAGAAGAACAGCAAAAGAACAAAACAAAAAAAACCCCAAAAACACAACAAAAAAAAAGAAAGAAAAAAAAAGAAAAAAAAATGAAATGAAAAAAAGAAAAAAAAGAAAAAGAAATATAAAATAAAAGAAAAAAGGGATAAAAATCAACAACACACAAACAACAATAGGTAAACGGAAGATACCACAGAAACTATTTTGACGCTCTAAATATGAAACTTCGCCTAATCTGAATAACAAAACCGTATTTAGTGATAAAAATCGTATCACTGCACAAGGCCGGAACGAAAATCGTCACTACTTCCATGGTGCACTATGAGGTGATTGTCCTTAAGAGGACCGCCTCTTCGTAGGAGATCCGTAACAGGATGTTTCATCCCTCCTGCACCGCGATTAGGAGGACTGCCACTTGCAAGACCAGCTTAGAAAACCCTCAAGACATTGTCGGCTGTGTCTCCGGAACAGTTCTAAAGACACACACTCACACACCCACATCCACACACACCCACCCACATCCACACACACACACACACACACACACACACACACACACACACACACACACACACACACACACACACATCGATTATATCGATTCCTAGATGTTTCCGTATGTACCCAGTACTTTTCACTTATTGTTATTGTGCACTCAGAGAGAATGTGCTAGCTTTCCCTTACTGCTCGGTAAACATTCCTATAACGGTTATACTGATCTATTGATTCCTTGCATGCAGTTCACGTCATAACATTCTCCAAATGTAAACAAGCGTCAAGACGAGACGATCGTTTATTGTCATGAATAGTCTCGCCAAGACAGTTCCAGACATGATTGTCTATGATCAAGGAAAGAAGGAAGGAAATATTTTATTTAACGACGCATTCGCAACAGCTAGACAATCAAATGAAGTAAGCACCATATACATTGAATTATCAATTGTTACGTATTAATTAACGACACACTCAGCACATTTTATTTACGGTTATGTGGCGTCAGACATATGGTTAAGGACCACACAGATATTGAGAGAGGAAACCTGCTGTCGCCACTTCATGGGCTGCTCTTTTTCGATCAGCAGCAAGGTGTGTTTTATATGCACCATCCCACAGAGAGGATAGCACATACCACGGCCTTTGATATACCAGTCGTGGTGCACTGGCTGATGCGAGAACTAGCCCAATGGGCCCACTGACGGGGATCGATATTAGATCGACCGCGCATCAAACGAACGCTTTACTACTGGGCTAATTCCCGTCCCTGTCACAACTGAAATGTGTTTAATACACGCTGCCTAGATCATAGAATTAAAGTAGCAGACCCTAGTTTCAATCCGTGAAAATAGTCTCTTAACTTTGGATAATATACAAACCTGTAAAACATCTAGATCAAAAAGGAAGTTTTTGTTTTACGACACCAGAGCACTAGAGCACTAGAGCACATCGATTATTTACTCATCGGCTATTGGATGTCAAACATGTGATAATTCTGACTTGTAGTCGTCAGAGGAAATCCGCTACATTTTTCCATTGGCAGCAAGGGATCTTTTATAGTCAGTTCCACACAGACAGGAAGGCACATACCAAGGCCTTTGGCCACTTGTGGTGCACTGGTTGGAACGAGAAATATCCCATTAATATTAAGTTAATATATAATGAAACGAGTTTGTGAAAAACAGTCAAGAGCTCGTCTCCACAACCGTTACTTGTCAGACGTACGTGTATTTTTAAAGATTTGAAAAAAGCCACTTTTGAGGTATTAGAAACACTAGGATGACCAGAAGCACTTCGTATGTACGGAAATGGATAATCTAAACAATTAAATGTAAGTAATGTCTGTCTCAAGTATAAATGGCTTTAATAGTGACAAAAATGTAGTGTTTAAAAACTAGGGCATGTCACTTTAAATGCATAAGTACCCCAAACAGTATGTCTGAATATAACACTGTCACCGTGTTACAATTGCAACTTTATAACAATACAGTTTATATATTGATCTTTACATGTACATTGATTAGAATTAGTTAACTGGTAATCTGATGTCTGCCGTGGTCTCGGCGTAGTTAAAGGGCCTGTCACACACTGCCGATGTACCTCGCCGGGACTAAACCGGAGCAGATAATTAACAACGGCGAGAAAATCGGCAGAGCTCCGTCGAGAAAGCACTTGAAAAATCATAATTGGCCGTAGCAATACCGATGTAGTACCGGCGTTCCCGTTGTGATACCGTTGTTCTACCTTTGTCCTACCGATGTAAGAGCCGATGTGCTACTGAATACCACTTTTCTGTCACCTTAGTGTTACCGATGCGCCGCCGATATTATACCGAGGCGCTGCCGTTGTACTGCCGATGCACTACCGAAGTGCTACCGATGTGATACCGAAATGTCGCCACGGCTACGTGACCAATCAGTATAAATATGGGCCCCTCTTGGAGAACCTCACCATTCCTGCCGTAGACGCCGAGCTGACAACAGTGACTAATACTACTACAACTACTACGTTCAGGCCATGCCATCAAAGCGGAAGGGACCTCCTAAGAAGAAGGCGAAGCCGGCTCCCAAGTCTCCCAAGGGCCGACGAGGTCGTGGCAAGAACACTTCACCAACACCCCAAGCCCCTGGTCCCCTGGCTGACGCTGCTGCTGATGAACCTGATGAACCTGCCCCAAGATCGCCTAGTCCTCCTCATGACTCCCCCGTGAACCTTCTCCTGAGTCCCGGTCGTCCTCAGTGGCCTCCCAATCTTCAGCGGGCTCCAACACCTCAGTGACCTCCACCGCCGCCTCCACCTCTACAAGGCCAAGAGGAAGGCAGGGACTCAAAAGAACACTAGCAGCCTGACACTCCAGGAGGAGAACCAGATGGTGGACTGGCTGGAGGACAACCCCATCCTGTGGAACACACTCATGATGGACTACATGTGCCGGGACAATAAGAAGAAGCTGTGGGAGGACCAGGCTGCCCTCATGGGGAAAGTCGTACGAGACCATTTTCACCTGGTACACCTCTGCCCGTGACACGCACACCAAGCTCCTCAAGACCAAGAGTAGCTCTGGTGCGCAACACTTGACTGAAAGGGAGTCCTGGCTTCTGGAGCGGTTCAAGATCCGGAAGGTGGTCCAGCGCACCAAGGCTGCACCCATGAAAAGTATACTACAATTTTAATTCAATTTCATGACAGTGACATATTTTTTGCATTCATTTTAGTTCTGATTTTCAACATTTTATGACAATCAAATGTGCATTATTGCATTAATGTTTTCATTCATTTTAATTATGATTTTCTACATTTGTCTTTGCAGTTGAAGGCTACCATTGAGGCTCATGCTGGTGACCTCGAAGCTGCTGAGGCTGCCTGCGCTGAGGTTGGAGCTGCCGCCGTGGAGCTGGACACCACCACCCTTACCTCTTCACGCAAGCAGCGGCGTCCCCAGGAAGACCCGGACATCCCCCTCCTCTCCGCCCTACAGGAGAGCGTCCAGCAGTCAGGGGAGCTCCTGAAGGACCTCACAGCACAGCGCCACCCCGTCAAGCCCACTGCTCGCAGCGCCTTCGCCAACTACGTCAAGGACAGTCTTCTCACCATGTCTGATAAGAAGTACAAGACGGCAATGAGGGACATCAACAAGGTGCTGTCTGACCTCATGCTGGTGGACAGTGACGAGGAGGACATGGAGATACCGCCCATGAGGCCCACCCTGGCAACCCCCAACATCCCTCAGTCAGTGCGGCCATCTTCAGCACCTGCGTTTGGCGCCGCCTCATCCTCATCCCCATCTGAGCAGTACCAGCCAATGCCTGCCATGTGGAAACACCAGCCACCACCTTCTTCAGTGTGGAACTCCCAGACACCGGAGTACATGGAGAGGTACTTCCAGCAGCCCGACCTGCACCAGCAGCCCCAGCAGTACCAGCCAATGCCTGCCATGTGGAAACACCAGCCACCACCTTCTTCAGTGTGGAACTCACAGACACCGGAGTACATGGAGAGGTACTTCCAGCAGCCCGACCTGCACCAGCAGCCCCAGCAGTACCAGCCAATGCCTGCCATGTGGAAACACCAGCCACCACCTTCTTCAGTGTGGAACTCCCAGACACCGGAGTACATGGAGAGGTACTTCCAGCAGCCCGACCTGCACCAGCAGCCCCAGCAGTACCAGCCAATGCCTGCCATGTGGAAACACCAGCCACCACCTTCTTCAGTGTGGAACTCACAGACACCGGAGTACATGGAGAGGTACTTCCAGCAGCCCGACCTGCACCAGCAGCCCCAGCAGTACCAGCCAATGCCTGCCATGTGGAAACACCAGCCACCACCTTCTTCAGTGTGGAACTCCCAGACACCGGAGTACATGGAGAGGTACTTCCAGCAGCCCGACCTGCACCAGCAGCCCCAGCAGTACCAGCCAATGCCTGCCATGTGGAAACACCAGCCACCACCTTCTTCAGTGTGGAACTCACAGACACCGGAGTACATGGAGAGGTACTTCCAGCAGCCCGACCTGCACCAGCAGCCCCAGCAGTACCAGCCAATGCCTGCCATGTGGAAACACCAGCCACCACCTTCTTCAGTGTGGAACTCACAGACACCGGAGTACATGGAGAGGTACTTCCAGCAGCCCGACCTGCACCAGCAGCCCCAGCAGTACCAGCCAATGCCTGCCATGTGGAAACACCAGCCACCACCTTCTTCAGTGTGGAACTCCCAGACACCGGAGTACATGGAGAGGTACTTCCAGCAGCCCGACCTGCACCAGCAGCCCCAGCAGTACCAGCCAATGCCTGCCATGTGGAAACACCAGCCACCACCTTCTTCAGTGTGGAACTCCCAGACACCGGAGTACATGGAGAGGTACTTCCAGCAGCCCGACCTGCACCAGCAGCCCCAGCAGTACCAGCCAATGCCTGCCATGTGGAAACACCAGCCACCACCTTCTTCAGTGTGGAACTCCCAGACACCGGAGTACATGGAGAGGTACTTCCAGCAGCCCGACCTGCACCAGCAGCCCCAGCAGTACCAGATGCTGCCTCCTCCAACCCACACTATCCTGCAGCCGCGGCAGCGTACACAGCAGCCCTCCTCCACCGTGTCCTATTTGCAGCAGCAGGAGGAGCAACAGCAGCAACCTCGATCCTCTTCCTCCTTCGTGTCCTGTATTTCGAGTACAGCTGCAGCGACACTGCATTCGCCCCTCCCCTTCTTGGCTGGTAGCATTAATTTGGGGAACATTTCAAACCTTTCGGCAGTGTTGGACACGAGCCTCCTGAACGATGCTGAAGGGCCAATGGGCACTCCACCACCACAAGACCAGTAGAATGGATAGTGACTGTGTGTGCCAGTACGGATAGTGCAGATAGTGACTCTGTGTGGTACCATGTGTCTTTACTGTAGATATCATCATCTTTGTATGTGTTGTATTTTAATAAAAGTTTTGTCAACTTAAATCTGGTGTTTTATCATGTGCACTACACTACCCTACACTTTTCATGAACATACTCAATAAAAGCGAGTCTGCTATTTTCAACTTACTATGTCTAAACCTTGCTTCCAATGGATCTTCTTTCAGTATATTATTTTATTAAAGGTACAATTTAACATTGTTGGTGATTGCAAAAATGTAACGAAAATGTGTGAATTGTATATCAGATTAAATATCAAGTCACAAGGATTAGAAATTGAACATTTGGTGTTTAGAAATTGAACATTTGGTGTTTAGAAATTGAACATTTGGTGTTTAGATATTTGACATGTTTAGAGATTAAACGTTTGTCAGATATCTAAAGCGTTTAATCTCTAAACATGTCAAATATGTAAACACTAAATGTTCAATTTCTAAACACCAAATATTTAATATCTAAACATAAACCATTTAAATACATGTTGCCTTCACTTTCTAAACACTGTTGTTAGAGTGTAGAAATCTTTTATTATGACAATCACATCTCCTCTACAACATCCTGTCTTGCCATGGCACAGAACCAGCTTCGGAGTTGGCCCAATGTTTTATCAGGTTCCGCTGCTTCTTCCCTTCCTTGCTGGAGGTGTTGGAGCCAGCCACGACATGGATGTCCTGTAGGTTTCTGCCCTGCCTCCACGCTCCTGGGATGAAGTCTCTGTTGACATTCTCCGCACAGTCTAGCTGCTGGTTCTGCAGTGTTGGATACCTCATCCTCATCAAGTTGTGGAGAACAATGCATGCCTTCACGGATGATCTTGATGGTGGATGGGTGGTGCTGCATTGTGGTAAGCAAAATCTGGAAGCGGTTTGCCAGAATGCCAAAGGCATTATCAACAACCCTCCTGGCTCGGGACAGTCTGTAATTGAAGATCCTCCCTTCATATGTAAGACCACGCAAGGTGTATGGCTTCATCGTGTGCTTCCGTAGGCCAAACGCGTCATCAACGACGAAGACGTATGGCACATCCTTGTAGTCATTAGGAAGAGGATCTGGAGCAGGGAAGCCAATGGTTCCATCTTCAGCCATTTCTTTGAGTTCAGACTCGTTGTAGATCTGGGCGTCAGACGAGGCTCCGGGACTACCCACATCTGCCCAGAGGAATTTGTAGTCCGCATCTACCAGTGCCATGAGCACGATGGAGTAGAACCTCTTGTAATTATAATACACGGAACCACTCTTTGGAGGAGCCTTGCAGGCAACGTGCTTGCCATCAAAGGCACCACAGGTATGTGGGAAGTTCCACTTCTCCATGAACTGGTCTGAGATCTCACGCCAGCCTTCAGAGGTTGTGGGGCAGGTCATCGCCTCGTCCAGGTACTCGTCAATGATGGCTTGGCAGACTTCTCTCACGGCCAGTGACTGTGTGTTGTGGGGTACCCTCCAACCAAACTTCATGGCCGCGTACTTGGTCCCAGAGGCGATGTGGCGCAGAGTGATGGCAATATTCAGACCAGGATCCAGGGGCTCCCTGTACCAGGTTCTTTGTTTGGTGATCCTGGGACCAACTCGCTGTACCAGCTCATCGTACATCTCTGGGGGCATTCTGAGGAAGTTCTTGAAGGCCCTCTGGTCCTCTCTACGGAGCTCCACCAGCAGCTGGTCATACATGCCAAACTGACGACGCCTGCTGATCCATGGTCTCACCCAGACTGCTCGAGGTACTTGAGGTCTTCTTCTTCTTCTTCTTCTTCTTCTTCTCCTCCTCCTGGCCTGGATCTGGTGAAGTGCCAACTGAGTCACCAGGTTCTGGTGTTGGAGAACGGCTATTTGATAATCGTGTAGCCACAGGTCCGCCATCCTAGGTGACAAATGAAGGAATGACGGGCTGGTAGTCTGTGC
This sequence comes from Gigantopelta aegis, assembly GCF_016097555.1. NCBI lineage: Eukaryota > Metazoa > Mollusca > Gastropoda > Neomphalida > Peltospiridae > Gigantopelta > Gigantopelta aegis. The sequence continues at coordinate 6,073,551 of NC_054713.1, read as the reverse complement.
CCCTATTTATATGCAAAATGCACAACGGTATTAGTACGGTATCACATCGCTAAGAACGATAGTACATCGTTAGTACATCGGCAGGACTACGGTATCACATCTGTACAAGTACGGTACACATTGAGGCCACCGGAGAGCCGCCGATCCATTACGGGGCGCTACATGTGCTCTACCGACATTAACGAAGCCATATCGGAGTACTGCCGTTGTACTGCCGTTGTAGTCCCGTTGCTCACTCCGGCAGCGCAACGGCAGACATTTTTTAGCATGTTCAAAAATTTATACCGTCGCCTGCCGTTGCTAATTTTTTCGCCGATGTTCTGACGATGTCCTGACGATGTACTACCGTTCTTAGCGATGTGATACCGTTTCGCTGCCAAATTTATGCTCCGGTATAGCTCCGGCGAGTCAAATCGGTTAGGTGTGACAGGCCTTTAACGACCTGCCAATCAGACCAATTAGTGTCGAGTACTAATAAAATATCTTACGAGCAATCAGAGACACATAGAGGTACAAGACAGAGGGGAGGGCAGGGGTGGAGGCAACTCCCGTCCCACTGAGCTGGAGACAATCCTCAAATTCGCGCAAAACTGATAGAGATATTCGGGCAAAATTAGCTTATTTGTAACCTTTTCGCTATGTATTTCCATCTTCTACCAACAATATTAGTTGTAATCCATACCAAACCCGACATAGCTGTTTGTCAGTAATTCTAATATGAATAAATGTCGTTATCCGAATTCGGGCATTTTCGTTTAATTCGGGAAAAATCTCCCTGCCCCTCCCCCCTCCCCCTACAAACACCGGAGCCCGTACGCCTATGGAGTGACAAGTCTTTGAAAACCAATCTTTGAGGATCTATCCACGACATCCGGTGGACTACAAACTTCATCGTCACGTCCATGCTAATGAAATATCCGCCGTGAAAAAAAAAATCGAATACAAAATAAGAAATATTTGTTTTGTTTAACGAAAACAAGGGTATATTGATTTATTAATCATCGGCTATTGAATGTCAAAACATTTGGTCACTGTGTCACGTAGTCCGAGGAAACTGGCAACATGTTTCCATTAGCAGCAAGGGATCTCTTATTTGCACATTCCGACAAACAGGATTCACATTTCATGGCCTTTGATATACCAATCGTGGGACATTGGTCGAGACGGAAAAAAACACTTATCAGTCCACAGAAGATTCGATCCTTTGACCCAAACATCTAAGGCGAGTGTTCTACCGACTTAGCCAGATCCTAATCACAAAAGGACAAGAAGAAAACAAAGAAGAAAGAAAGAAAGAAAAAAAAAATGACAACAAGAAAAAAGAATTTGAAGAAAAAAAGATAAAAAGGAGGAGAATAAGAAGACGAAGACGACGACGACGACGACGACGAAGAAGAAGAAGAAGAAGAAAGAAGAAAGAAGAAGAAGAAGAAGAAGAAGAAGAAGAAGAAGAAGAAGAAGAAGAAGAAGAAGAAGAAGAAAAAAGAAGAAGAAGAAGTAGAAGAAGGACAAGAACAAGAAGAACAAGAAGAAGAAAGAAGAAGAAGAATATCCGTTCTTCTCTCAGGAACCCCTTGCTAACAAATATTTAAGTAAGATCGATATATAAGCACGAACATAAGTATACATGGAATGAGAGTCAAGCATTGTTCAGTGATTGGTTAAAGCTGCCAATTCGAAGAAAGGAAGTGAAAATGTTTTATTTAATGACGCACTGAATACATTTTAACTTCGGTTATTTAGTGTGGGAAATATAGTTAAGGACCACACATACATTGCGAAAGGAAATCCTCTATAGCCTAGCAAAGGACCACTCCTTCCGGCTAACAGCAGGGATAGTTTAACATGCAGCATCCCATAGATAGGATAGTACATACCACGATCTTTGTTACATTTGATATGACACACGCGTGCGCGCACGCGCACTCACACACACACACACATACAGTTATGTATATATATAGGTGTATGTATTCATATGTGTGTGTGTGCGTGCGTGTGTGCGTGTGTGCGTGTTTGCGTGCGTATGTATGTATGTATGTGTATATGTGTTTATATATATATGGAATAACTGGCTACTATCATAAGATATCGGCTTTATTCTGCGAAGGCTAGAATGGCGAATGCAGGGATGCTCTGCCGTTCTAATAACATAGTTTGAATAAAAGTTCAGTTATTAAGATTTTCATAAAATTAAGCTTGTTTGAACATTCCTCAAGCTGGTCAATCAATCAACCATTTAAAGGGACATTCCTGAGTTTATTGCAATGTTTTAAGATGTTATCGACTATTACAATATTTCTACGATTAAACTTACATATTAAATATATTTTCTTATTTAGAATATTAGTGGCTGTATATTAAACGTGTTTCTGATCGTTCTGATATTTATACTAGGTTAATTTTCATTATATTTCCTAAAAAATATTCTTTCGTACGTACGAAATTATTTGAAAAGAAAATCCAGTTTGGGTTGCTTACAAATATTAAGATGACCAGAAACACATTGAATATACAGACACTAATATTCTAAACAAGTAAATATATTTAATATGTAAGTTTAATCGTAGAAATATTTTATTAGTCGGAAACATTTTACAATGCAGCAAACTCGGGAATGTCCCTTTAACTCGTGCCTACATCAACTGAAGGTTCAAGAACGACTGTGATTCCCCAGTAGATGTGTCCACGACGGAAGGGGGCTCTGGAATTTACAACAACAACACATAATTATTTTAATGCATCATAATAACTAAATTTACAGTTAGAATTTAAAACACAAATTGTTTGCGTCAAGCCTAAATGGTCGCGTCTCACTTTTGTGACAAGTTGAGCTCGGTGCATGAAAGAAAGAAAGAAAGAAGTGTTTTATTTAACGACGCACTCAACACATTTTATTTACGGTTATATGGCGTCAGACATATGGTTAAGGACCACACAGATTTTTTTAGAGGAAACCCGCTGTCGCCACATTGGCTACTCTTTTTACGACAGGCAGCAAGGGATCTTTTATTTGCGCTTCCCACAGGCAGGATAGCACAAACCATGGCCTTTGTTGAACCAGTTATGGATCACTGGTCGGTGCAAGTGGTTTACACCTACCCATTGAGCCTTGCGGAGCACTCACTCAGTGTTTGGAGTCGGTATCTGGATTAAAAATTCCATGCCTCGACTGGGATCCGAACCCAGTACCTACCAGCCTGTAGCTCGGTGAATGAATACCAAGCCTCATTACAGCCAAACCATTTGCACTCTTGGTGAATGAGACCGGCCTCGGTGGCGTCGTGGCAGGCCATCGGTCTACAGGCTGGTAGGTACTGGGTTCGGATCCCAGTCGAGGCATAGGATTTTTAATCCAGATACCGACTCCAAACCCCGAGTGAGTGCTCCACAAGGCTCAATGGGTAGGTGTAAACCACTTGCACCGACCAGTGATCCATAACTGGTTCAACAAAGGCCATGGTTTGTGCTATCCTGCCTGTGGGAAGCGCAAATAAAAGATCCCTTGCTGCCAATCGGAAGAGTAGCCCATGTAGTGGCGACAGCGGGTTTCCTCTCAAAATCTGTGTGATCCTTAACCATATGTCTGACGCCATATAACCGTAAATAAAATGTGTTGAGTGTGTCGTTAAATAAAACATTTCTTTCTTTCTTTCTTGGTCAATGACTGCCTGCATCTAAATTATGTATAACCATGACATACGATCTAGAATATGTTACGGAACTCCAAAACACTCTCCCTCTTTCCCTCTTCGTAACGTTTTGTAAGCCATTATGACCCCTTTTACATCGTTAAATATTGTTATATGACGCACTGCATGTTACACTTACGCTAACCACATGATAACCAGAATCGATATTTTTTTTAACGCGGCCGTTTTTCGCGTCCGTTTTGTTTTTGTTTTTCCGTTCCGCGCCGCCGCGCGCCTCTATCTCCCCCGCTCCAAAAACCGCGCAGATGGAAAACGACAATTTTTGTATAACAGTCCTATTTTACGCTACTATTTAAAATTCATATTCGAGGACGCAAGGGGAATGTTGTTTTTGTCTTTGGTAACAATGTGGAATGTTTGTTTGTAGGCCGCAATAGCAACAATAACTGTACAGGACCACATATCTAGCTCCTTCTATAGTCTGTTCCGCCAGATGTTATGTTCTTAATAGAGTATGTACTACAAGTGATTTATTTCTAATATGATTGTTTTCTAAATTGCGCACAAGAATAATGCAGTTCTTTTGTATTTCCAAAACACTTAATGAAAGTGAAATTATAAAAAAAAAAACCCCCAAAACCCACCTATGTTCATGGAGGTTGGGAAATACTATAGATGTTTTTTTGCACCAGTCCGCTGCACATTAGAGAAATCGTTTGCATGTCAAACAACTTTCAACCATTTTCACCTAAATAAGACAGCCAGGAGACGACATTACCCTAAATATTTGATAGGTATTTAAAGATGTATTGACAGATATTGGTCTATCTCTTCCAGTTCTTTTAAGCCCCTGACATCAGCATGTGTTGTTTCAATACCCCAAGCCAATTTGATCAATACGATGAAAAAAATCCCCACCATTATTAACGTTCTGTAAGTTAAGCACATCAATATTTCATCTGTATTTCCATTCTGCACGTTGGACAAATACACATGCGGAGATAGAGTCACTGATGCGCGGATTCTATAGATCAATGGTCGTTTGCTCGTGAGTTCTGGAACGAGAAGCATCAATGGGTTCTTTGCGGCGCTTTGTGATGACGCTTCTTTAGGTGCAGGTCTGCTGGGGCGTTTGTCATGGAGATGGGGAAATATTTATCTGTATTTTGACTAACCAAGCGAGACGGGGAATGAAGGGAACGAACACATATCATCATATTGACACTACATCGTTTGAGCGCATACTGAAGGGCGGCGTTTGAAAGACAAAACAGAAGAATGTTTAAAAGAGATTTACAGGTATGTAGATGTAATACTAAGTTACATATGTATATATATATATATATATATATACGGGATTGATGCAAATTGATGTAGCATGAATGTAATACATATATACGGGATTGATGCAAATTGATGTAGCATGAATGTAATACATATATACGAGATTGATGCAAATTGATGTAGCATGAATGTAATACATATATACGAGATTGATGCAAATTGATGTAGCATGAATGCCATTTAGACCTATTTCCACGTATGAACAGGTTAGGAATAGAAGATACTGGTACGAGGCTTGCCGAGTCCCATGGTCAAAATTTTCAGCACCGAGGGTGTACCTTTTCTATCCCACATGACCACAGATGATGGAGTCTTTTTCTATCATTCATTCGGTAAATAAACCATTATTTTACACGAACAGACAAAAATGGTTGAACAATTAACCTTTTTATTTGACCATTTTATCATAAATAGACTGCACTATCGTATTTACCGTGTTTTTTTCATGTGTTAAATAATATTTAACACTACAAATTAACAAGATAGCTTTTAAAATGAAGGTTTTCATAACAACATATTAATTTAAAAGTGATTCTAATAACCTCATGTCACCGCCTCACATTAATATGACGTCATATATTACCACTGACGTCATGTTAAACGCAAGCGCGTGATATCCCATGTAAGATAGAAATTTCTTACATGGCTTTCTTGCATGGGATAGCTCTGTTCCATATACCTGAGGATGAGAGAAATAGAGATTATTATACTAGCTTGTGTGTTGTACTGATTTTACGAAACGAGTGTCAGAATTTTTGTATTGCCCGAGCGAGGGCAATACATGAATCCTGACACGAGTTTCGTAAAATCAGTACGACTCACACGCGAGTGTAATAATTTCTTTATTATCCATATTATTATTGTTGTTTTCTTTATGAATAACAAGACCCAACTCAAAATGTTTTAGTCACAACTAGGAGATGACGAAATGACGTCATATTTCAAATGCACAGTCTGAGCTAGGACTGGAGAAGCAACGTCATGTTATGACGTCGCTTCCCAAAATTACGTCATTACACTTGTTATTACACGTTTGCATCGTATAATTATTATTAACTCGGTTATGTTGAACCATATGGATAATAAAATGGAATACAATATATTATTACCCATATGGGCTCAAATATACGGGGTAATATTTTTTCGATCTCTGCACAGTGTGCAGATTGCTTCTACAGCCACTGATTGGCTGGCTTAAAAATCACGATGTTTGGTTGGTTGCTTGTCATGGCCGGAACTTCACTTTCATTCATATAATGTTTCCATTCATGAGTCAGATTACACATACGTTATACGATATACAAAGATTTACAAAAACAAATGGACTCACTTGTTTCGTAAACATGAAATGGTATATTTTCATAAGCAGCGGCTTTAGTAATATATAAAAATAATTATTTTCAAATTCAAATACAGTCGTATTATTTTGTACTGTAAACATTTGGCTGTAAAAAGAACGCCGTTATGCTATGACGTCACTTACATTACGTCATGTAATGTGCGTAAGATTATATGACGTAATGGCTGATGGCTTTGTTGTAGACTGCAGAGGAATTTTTACATTAAAAATCAGTTAAAATTGACAATGGGTAATAAAGAAAATAACCAACTCGCTACGAGGAGTTACGAATTATCTGTCCCTCGTGAATGAATGTTGTAAAACCCTCGCCAAAGGCTCGGGTTTACAACATTCATTCACTCGGGACAGATAATTCATAATTCCTCGTAGCTCGTTAGTTATTCTCTAAATCTTTATTGTAACTTTTGTATGTTAAAGTTTGATTTGTTTAACAATACCCGAGCTAGTTATTTTGGGGTTTTGGAAACAGACATACACGCAGACACAAAGAAACCTGATTAGGAGCCAGTAGGAAAATAGTTTCTCTTATTTACTGACAACACTAGAACACATTGATTAATTAACCACCGTCTAGTGAATGCCAACCACTTGGAAAGGTGGTAATTCTGACAAGAGATCTTTAGAGGTAACTTGCTACATTTTGTCATTAGCAGCAATCAAGCCCTCTCTCAGCACAACATTTAATATACAAATCGATGGCACACTTTATATGTCAACACGACTATACTGTACATTTAAAAACAATAGCTGATATGTTCTCCTTTAGAAATTATCTCATATTTTGGTATATTTCGGTGTGGGTTATATAATTTCACCGTTTGCATACGCCTTAGAGATGTTTTATTATTTTGGAAAACTTTTTACAAACTATGCAGTAGTTTGGTGTACGCTTTAGGAACTATCGAATATTTTGGTATAACCTTTAGAAAGCAATCAAATTAAAATTAGCTCCACTATTAGATGTGGATCTAACAGCAGCCAGTTGGAGCTCATGTCCACCAATCAAAACCTTACTTGCAGAATCATGCCAGTGATTTAAAAATAATTTGAAAATATTCCGAAAAATCCTGAGGGTATACGATATGTTTCATGTGAATTACGAATGCCTTATTTAGACCAGTAGAACTAATTTTAATCAGATTGCTAACAACACTGCGTAGTCTCCAATGTCCATGTAACATTTCGTCTGTATATAATAATTTAAATATTGACCAATCACACTTTGCCTTTTATAACGTTATTTGGGAGCATACAAATTCTAAAAATATCGGGCGAGTCTATTTTAATGGCCGCAGTACAGCGAACCATACCAATACGTACGCGATGGGTTATCAGTTTTCAATTTTACATTAAAATTATTTATTTATTTATAAAACAAACCCCAACTAAATCAGTCTTCAGTTTTACATTACAAATTATTTATTTTATAAAATAAAACATGTTTTAAGGCATTCGTAATTCACACGAAACATGTCGTATACCCTCAGGATAATTCGAAATATTTTCAAATTATTTTTAAATCACTAGCATGATTCTGCAAGTTAGGTTTTGATTGGTGGACATGAGCTACAACTGGCTGCTGTTAGATCCACATGTAATAGTGGAGCTAATTTTAATTAGATTGTTTTAGAAAGTCTCAGGTATTTTGATATATGGTTTAGAACGTCCAAGATTCAGAGTTATACGGGTAAATATTATCGCTAAAAATGCGTTTTTAAATTGTCTGTCAGTCGCATATACATTGTGTTTTGCCCAGTACCATCAGTGTTCCACAGTTATACGTGTTATATTAATTCCTTCTTGTCACTTTAGCCTTGAATGTTAAACCAAATTGCAAATGCATGGTGTGCGAGTTCAGCAGATTGTGGGTTCGAATTCAAATCTGAACACTGAACCGTTCAGAATTTTATTAATGACAGTTGCCAACTGTTCACTCTTAACTATCTTAATTAAAGGGACAGACCCTAGTTTTTAAACACTAAGGCATATCTTTCACCTAGACCCTAGTTTCAACCCATAAAAATGGATACTAAGTTTGGTTAATTTACAAACTGTAACACATTGGGATACGACAGAGTGAAACAGGAGTCTGTGACGTTGAAATACCCTTAAAAATAGAAGAAGAAAAAACACGACTACATAACCGTTACTTCTCAGACGCACGTGAATTTTAAAAAATATGAAAAATGCATTTTGTGGTATGAGATGCACCAGGATGACCAGAAACACTTCGGTTGTACGGACATGGATAAACTAAACAATAAAATATAAGTAATGTTTGATTTCAGTGATCATAAACGGCTCTAATAGTGAAAAATATGCATTTGTGTTTAAAAACTAGGGTCTGTCCCTTTAAGAACATGGAAGCTGTAGGTAACGTGTAGTGAATTGCTTTTATCTAGTTGTTTTTTCGAAAACGTTAAAGTGTGTTTTGTTTAATGTCACCACTAAAGCTCGGTCACTGACTAATCAAGAGGCTATTGAATGTCAAACCTTTTCCATATTTTCTATTTATATATTTATTTATGTATTTATTTATACAATTATTTATTTATTTATTTATTTATTTATTTTATTTATTTAAGAAAACTCGAGTTTTCCTTCTTGATATTGGCGAGAATCCTTTCCATTTTCCAATTTATTTTATTTAAGCAACCTCGATTTTTCCTTTTTGATAATGACAAAAACCCTATCCATTATTTTTACATTCATTCATGTATTTATTTAGTTAGCTATTTATTTATTTTATGTAAGCAACCTCAATTTTACCTTTTTTTATAATGACAAAAACCCTATCCATTATTTTCCATTCATTCGTTTATTTAGTTAGTTAGTTAGCTATTTATTTATGTATTTTATTTAAGCAAACTCGAATTGTTTTTATTGATTATGGCGAGAGAGTTAGATCTGTTATCTTCGCCTCTCTCTCTTCCAAACTGACACCATCTTTGAGAAAGTCGTGTACATGTATTGACAGGTTGTCTTTTGCTCCTCATAGTGGTGTTGTTGTGTTAAATATTTATAGAAATGGTCGATTAAGTCTATTGATTACAACGGATAACGTGGGTTCCTGCCACAGGCGAGCGTCGCTGCAGACCTTTTCATGCTAAAAGAAAGTAATACAACTATTTGTATAGCGGCCTCTCGGCACGTTTAATCAAAACGGCAACACCATTAACGTGTGTACGTGTGCTTGCAAGAGCAAGTAGCCCAGTGGTAAAGCGATCGCCTGATGAGCGGTCGGTTTAGGATCGATCCTCGTTGATGGACCAGTTGGGCTATTTCTCGTCCAAGCCAGTGCTCCATTATTGGTTTAACAAGGGTCGTGTTATGTATAGTCCCGTCTGTGTGAAGTAGATGTTTGTTTTGTTTAACAACACCACTAAAGCACATTGGTTTATAAATCATCGGCTATTGGATGTCAAACATATGGTCATTTTGACACAGTCATAGAAACCCGCTACATTTTTCCATTAGAAGAAAGGGATCTTTGATATCACCATCCCACAAACAGGATAGCACATGCCACGGCCTTTGATATACCAGTTGCAGTGAACTGGCTGGAACGAGAAATAGCCCAATCGTCCCACCGACGGGGATCAATCCTAGACCGACCGCGCATCAAGCTAGCGCTTTACCACTGAGCTACGTTCCGCCCCATTTCTCGTTCAAGCTAGTGATCTTTAATTGGTTTAACAAGGGTCGTGGTATGTATTGTTCCGTGTGTGTGATGCTGCATATGAAACCCCAGTCTCACATACACGAATTATATCCCGAATGGGCCCGATTTAAGAATTCTTAGTGATTCTTGGATATACGTACTGAGACCGTTGGGGATTCCTGGTCTTTCGTCAGTATTCTTGAATGTTCTTGATCGACTCCCGACTGTTTTGAACATGTTCAAAACTGTCGGGAGCAATCGTGAATAAAGTTGAAATCGTAACTTAATCTTACCAGTTCTTGAGGGCATCGTGCGTAACCGTAGTATGTTCGTAGACGCATTCGGGATATTCGTGGTTAAACGTGGGGTATTCGTACGGCTATTGAAGGGTCTTTCTCTACCTCTGGCTCTTTCTCTGCCTCTGGTTCTCCACGGGTACGCTGGCTCTTCCCTCGTCCCTGCGGCCAGTTGCTGACTTCTTGAAAAGCGGCATTGTGATGCTCACTGCTTGCAGGCAGAACATCGAATGAAATTTGGCCTGTTCGGCAGCCTTCATATAATCGTCTTGCGGCAGTCGTACTGGTTCTTGGGGCATTCGTACTGATTCGTATAGCAGTCGTGCGGATTCGTAGGCGTGTCGTAGTAATTCTTGACGCGTTCCGCATTAATCGTCATGATTCGTAGCATATTCGGGAAGGCATCCTAGGAGACATGTAGTAGGTCGTTCTGATTCGTAATGAGTCGGGTTCAAGATCGTAACGATATCGCATTAGTTCTTGCAGCAGTCGTGAGCATTCGTACACAGTTCGGGAAAGAAGCCGAATCATGCACATTTTTCCGCAAAAAATCGGGAGCAATCGGGGCTGCATAGGATCGTGTATATTCCTGGACATTCGGGGTATAATTCGTGTATGTGAGACTGGGGCTTAAAAGATCATTCGTTGCTAATCGTAAAGAGTAGTACATGGCGTGTCAGCGGCTTTCCTCCATTATTACCTGTGTGGGTCGTTAAAGAAATCGTTCCTTTCTTCCTTCTGCAAAATTCAGAATTTAATTATTGAAGTTTGTTTTGTTTAACGACACCAAGAGAGCAGGAAATTGAGCAGCGAGTGTCTAGACTGTGTTGAGCGAACAGGTTCATGTCATACTTCTACAAAGAAAAAATATGTTAAAAAAATGCCTGTATTGATTTATCAATCATCGGCTTTAGGATATTAAACATTTAAAGCCATTGTGACACGCAGTCAGAGGAAACGCGCTATATTTTAACTAATAGCAGCAAGGGATCTTTCATATCCTTCCCATAAAGGATATTTCGACAAGATTGTGACTTGTCTCAAGAATCATTCCCTTGAAGACGTAGCCCAGTGGTGATGCGTGGTCGGTCTAGGATCTATCCTCGTCAGTGGGCCCATTGGGTTATATCCATTCCAAAGTGCTTCACGACTGGTATATCAAAGGCCGTGGTATGTGTTATCCTGTTTGTGGAATGGTGCATATAAAAGATCCCTTGCTACTAATGGAAAAATGTAACAGGTTTCCGTTTAGAATGTATGCCAAAATTACATCCAATTGGCGATGATTAATTAATCGATCTGCTCTAGTGGTGTCGTTAAACAAATCAAACTTTAACTTTTGCCGTATTTGTTAAATTAATAAGATAGCCGTTATAATGAAGGTTTATCAGTCTGAAACTGGGGGAGAGACGTAGCCCAGTGGTAATTCGTTCCCTTGATGTGCGGTTGGTCTGGGATCGATCCCTGTCGGTGGGCCCATTGGGCTATTTCTCGCTCCAGCCAGTACACCACGACTGGTATATCTAAAGCTGTGGTATGTGTTACCCTGTCTAGGGGATGGTGCATATAAAAGATCCCTTGCTGCTAATCGAAAAGAGTAGCCCATGAAGTGGCGACAGCGGGTTTCCTCTCTTAATATATATGTGGTCCTTAACCATATGTTCGACGCCATATAACCGTAAATAAAATGTGTCGAGTGCGTCGTTAAATAAAATATTTCCTTCCTTCCAGTCTGAAACGGCTGTCAAATTTATTCTAAACTACGGGTATTGAAATCATGTTAGTATAATCAGTAAATCCCCAGAGGACTTTCGCTAATGTTCCAAGTAATTAAAATTGTTGTGTGGCAATATTCCCTTGTGTAGCGGGCTTACTCTTCACAACCAGGGTATAACACGGTGACATAACGCAGTCCGCACATGCGATGGGTCGAAGGATCGATCAACCTCTATGTACTTTTTTCCCTCTCTGTCCCAGCCATTGTTCCATGACTGGTACATCAAAGGTCGTGGTATGTACTGTCTTGTTTATGACAAGGGGGCGGGACGTAGCCCAGTAGTAAAGCGCTCGCTCGATGCGCGGTCGGTCTGGGATCGATCCCCGTCGGTGGGCCTATTGGGCTATTTCTCGTTCCAGCCAGAGCACAACGACTGGTACATCAAAGGCTGTGGTATGTACTACCCTGTCTGTGGGATGGTGCATATAAAAGATCCCTTGCTGCTAATCGAAAAGAGTAGCCCACGAAGTGGCGACAGCGGGTTTCCTCTCTCAATATCTGTGTGGTCCTTAACCATATGTCTGACGCCATATAACCGTAAACAAAAAGTGTTGTGTGCGTTGTTATATAAAACATTTCTTTCTTTCGTTTTGTTTATGACAAAGGCGTACAAGAGATCAAATGATGTTTTTTTTTCTTCTGCAAAACTATCAAGACTGTAATGGTTGCTTAATAGTCGGTTTGACTGTACGTTCTTTCTTCGTCTGCTGCCTATCGTGACCGGCCTCGGTGGCGTCGTGGTTAGGCCATCGGTCTACAGGCTGGTAGGTACTGGGTTCGGATCCCAGTCGAGGCATGGGATTTGTAATCCAGATACCAACTCCAAATCCTGAGTGAGTGCTCCGCAAAGCTCAATGGGTAGGTGTAAACCACTTACACCGACCAGTGATCCATAACTGGTTCTACAAAGGCCATGATTTGTGCTATCCTGCCTGTGGTAAGCGCAAATAAAAGATCCCTTGCTGCCTGTCGTAAAAGAGTAGCCTATGTGGCGACAGCGGGTTTCCTCTAAAAAAACACAGTGTCAGAATGGCCATATGTTTGACGTCCAATAGCCGATGATAAGATAAAAAAATTAATGTGCTCTAGTGGCGTCGTTAAATAAAACAAACTTTACTTTTTCGTCTGCTGTCCGAAGGAGCACTGCCACTCCAACTATTCGATTCACAAGTCTGGTTTAAATTACGGCTAACTTTTAAAAAAGTGTTTTGTTTAACAACACCACTAGAGAACATTGAATTATTGATCAATGGCTACTGAATGTCAAACATTTGGTAATTCTGACATACAGCCTTCGAGAGCCTTTTCCATTAATAGCAAGGGATCTTTTATATGCTCCATCCCACATACAGGATAGCACATACCACGGACTTTGATGTACCAGTAGTGGTGCACTGGCTGGATAGCCCAATAGGCCCACAGACGGGGATCGATCCGAAAACCGACCACACATCAGGCGATCGCTTTACCACTACTCTATATCCACGAGATGCTTGGTAATTCAAATCTCTGTAAATAAATTTGTTGTTTGTTTTAGTCTTGTTTTTTTTTTGTTTTTTTTTTTTTCCTTTTATAAATGTTTGTCTTTTACTCGTAATTCAGAACGACCCACGTGGTCGCCGGGTGAACGGCACCCCTCAGAGCGACGTGAACGAGGACGACGACAGGTGGGAGGACCCTGAAAAACAGGAGAACGAGGAGGAAGAGGAAGCAGAACAGCGATATGAGGACCACTCCAACCTCAAGTGAGTGTTTGTAGAACTGGTGTGTCATTTCATTGAAATTGTCCAATTGTTTGGTTAGTGATTTGTTTGTTTGTTTGTTGTTGTTGTTTGTTGTTGTTTTTTTAATGGGTTTTTTATTTGTTTTTTGTTGTTGTTTTTTTGTTATTGTTTTTTTTTTTGGGGGGGGGGGGGGGGGGGGCATATGCGTTTGTAGCATGGCTTAGATAGCTGTGGTGTGTTTGCCCAGGACAGCGTGCTTGACCTTAATTGGATATAAGCACGAAAATAAGTTGAAGTGAAAGAAATGAATCAGAAACTCCATAGTCGACAAAAGGGCGCTGTTGAAAACATGTTACAATGAGAGCAAAGTCGGGTTAGTCTCTCTCAAAGAAGAAGAAAAAAAAGAGAAAAAATAAGAGGTGATATATGATGTCCACGTGGTGATATTAAGGTCAAGATACAAAAACTGCTATAACTAATTCATACTTTATTTTGGTGTTCATATCCAATTATCGTTCAAACACGTTATCCTGGACACACACACACACACACACACACACACACACACACACACACACACACACACACACACACACACCTCATCTATGTGGACTGTTTGTCCAGGAGACTGAGCTATTAGTAAGTGGTTAGTGAGAGAGAAGTCGTTGTAGTGGCCGTATACCTCCACGCGAACCCAATACCCACTAGCCTTATGTCTGATGTCTTAACCAATGAAACATCGAGGCCGATGTCGTATCCATGCAATAGGTGTGTGGGGGGGGGGGGGTCTAGACTGTAGAGAAGTTTCTAGGAGGGTTCGGGTCATGAAACACATGAGATATATATATAAAAGAGGAACATTCGGTTTGAGCATGAATGGATTTCAACTCCAACCCCAGCCAGGAAAATGCGACATGCTACTGTTGATATTCTCAACAATAATACTCAAACCCGTATATATTTTCAGACGCAACAAAGACTCACATATGGTTCCCGGAAACGACTACCGCCCCCAGAAGGCCACACTGTACCGCGTGTACAGGAACAACGACAAGCTGTTCAAAGGACTTCCGGTGTCGTACAGTCGGCAGCAATTTCCGGTGATCGAGTCATTCACCACGTGGCTCAACCAGAAGATCTCAACACCCACAGGTAAAAACTAAAATAAAAAAGTTTGTTTTGTTTAACGACACCACTAGAGCACATCGATTTATTAATTATCGGCTACTGGATGTCAAACATTTGGTGATTTTGACAGACTTAGAGAGGAAACCCGCAAAAAAAATTAATAGTAAAAATAGATCTTATATATAAACCATAGCGCAGACAAGATAGCACATACCATAGTCTTTTAAATACCAGTCGTGGTGCACTGGCTGCTACGAGAAATTGCGCAATAGCTCTATCTGTTTGTCTAAACGTTCTCTCTCGACCAAAGTTCAATAAAAAATTGCCAACATTGTTAATTAAATAATAATCATTTTCTTTACTTAAGACAATTAACTGCTCAACACAAGTCAATAGTTAGAATAAAGTTAAGACGACCTTCTGCAATAAAGGTCACACGACACGCAGCGTTAAGTTCCGAGTACAAACATGCATAAAATACATATCCGCCGAGAAAACAGTGAAGATAATTAAAACATAAATAATTTGTAGGTTTTTATTTCTAGCGAATTAATGTTCATTTGTCACACGATAAGACACGGAAGATTTTTAACAATGAGCGATAATGAGATCGTTAATGTCGCTATAGCACACTGTAAACAATTAATGTGTGGTGTAAACCTTATGGTTAGTGCAAAAGTACCTTATTTATATTATTAAACAGTCTGACCCTCTCTTCTTTCTCTTCTTTATCTTTGGACCGTCCTTCTAAAATGCTCCAAATTATATAAATATTCGACCGAGCGGTCAATTCCCTTTTATTATTATTATTTTTTTTAAACTTTTCTCATTTAAAAAACAAATTCTATTTTAACTCTTTCACTAATTTCTATTTCCAAAACTCTGTCCATATCCAACTGTACCCCCAACCCCCTTCTGTCCCGGACCCAGCTGTGCCCGGGAAGAGACGTGCTTGAAACTTAATTGGATATAGGCACCAGGGCAGTAGCTAGGATTTTTAAATTTTTTATTTGTTTTTTTTTGGGGGGGGGGGGTGGGGGGTGGTGATGGGGTGGGGTTGGGGGGTGATCGGGTGTGTGTGAGGGTGGGTGGGGGTGGGCAATAGTAGTTAATAGTCTAAAACTCCTTAAACGGTTAAGAAGAGAATTTTGTTTTAGTTTTTATAATA
Organism: Gigantopelta aegis; assembly: GCF_016097555.1. Lineage (NCBI taxonomy): Eukaryota > Metazoa > Mollusca > Gastropoda > Neomphalida > Peltospiridae > Gigantopelta > Gigantopelta aegis. The sequence goes on along the minus strand of NC_054713.1, from coordinate 6,057,440 downwards.
TTTTCCAGATTTATTTTCTGGGAGGAGGCACTACCTCAGAATGAATGACGAAACATTAATACATGTACCGATTGATGATCACTTCGCAAATTTTTTAAAATCAAATTTCATTTAGTTCTTGGGAGACATCACTTCAACTTTTTTCAACCCGAAATTAGTGCCTGCATGTGTTATAATTTCCGATTTAAGTTTCAGTCTTTGGAAAACAATATATATATAATTATATATATATATATATATATATATATATATATATATATATATATATATATATTTTTTTTTTAATGCTTTTTGTTGTTGTCTTTTTGTGCTTAATAATAAATTAATGTGATAGGATATGATGTGATGAAAAACCAGTCAAACTGTTTGCGAGCTCTCGCCTTCCTGAGCACGGCTCCCATTGGTGTTGGTTGTATGCCTGGTGTGTGTGTCCAGACACAAATACTCTGTTTAGCGCTCTCTTTGTCGTTTCCTGAACTGTGAAGAAAATCCTTATAAATGAACGACATGCCGATGACGACACATCGGATGTTGATTGCGCGAACCGTGCACGAGAAAACAAAGTGAACGGAATTTGAAGCATAACGAAGTTAGGGACGTTGACGATATATAAAAACAATCCCGGCTTTTCATATATATTTTATTGATTATTATCCACAATATACATATATTTTCTTTATTATTACTGACTTCCCCCCTCATATCTCAGTACACGTGTAGACAAACGTCAACTGGTAACCATTCACTGCAGTGTATACTATAGACCGTCATGTTCAGAACCGTGCTGTGTAGGAACGTCCTGTACAGAGCCGTCATGTCATCTCTATATATATTTTTAATACTCGCACACGCACACGTTAAATATATATTCTTTTTTTTCGAGTATTATCCAAAATATACATATAGTTTCTTTATATACAAAATATATATTTATTCCCTTTACTGTTAATGTGTTTTCCACCATATCTAAGTATATAAAATACTAGACCGCCCTGTGTAGGAACGATACCAAAATATATATTTATTCCCTTTACTGTTAATGTGTTTCCACCATATCTAAGTATATAAAATACTAGACCGCCCTGTGTAGGAACGTTCTGTACAGAGCCGTCATCACTATATATATTTTTTAATACTATTATCCACAATATACATATATTTTCTTTATTATTACTGACTCCCCCCCCCCCCCCCCCCCCCCCCATATTTCAGTACACATATAGACAAATGTCAACTGGTAACAACTGGCAACCGTTCACTGCAGCGTATACTATAGACCGTCCTGTGCAGAACCGTGCTGTATAGGAACGTCCTGTACAGAGCCGATAAGGTTTTGGTCTCTTATGATCGTGGTATAACAAAGAATGACAAAGCAATGGAAACAATACAGCTATTGTCCGAGTTTGTTGGACCCTGACGAGTGACGCGCCACCTGTTTTATTATCTCCCCTGTTCTGAGCTAAGACGCCCATTTGAGGATTGCTGCAGTACTTGGTACAGTTGGTAGGATGTGTGTGGGGGTGTGGGCAATTGGCCTCTCATGCGATTATGTCTCATGGAGAGGCGGCGTTTAAAAAGTATTCAAGTGAATAATACTTTTGTGTTTTGTTCACCCGTAGGTGTTCGATATTTGTTTTCCTGGCCTTCTGGAGTTGAAGTAAAAACAAACGAAGATCTCGATAAACTGGACTCTCGAATTCTCGTCGTCTCTTCGGTGAAAACACTCAACAAAGACACCGATTACGGAGACGCCCTGGCGAATCCGGAGAACGCCGAAGTAGTGCACACGCACACGCGCAAGAATCCACCACAGACCACGCCGGAGGATCCCGAGCCGACTTCCGAAACGGACCGATTCTTCACGATCACGAGCAACTTGAAGCGAAAGAGTCACGGACTGTTCGTGATAGATCCCGAGTCGAGAGACACATTCGCCGATCTCATGCGAGACATCATAACGAGGCTAGACATACCTCGTCCACCAATCAAAAGTCTGCATTACGACAAACCGCCGTACACTAAGGTTTGTTTGTTTCGTTTAACGACACCACTAGAGCACATTGATTTATTTATCATCGGTTATTGGATGTCAAACATGTGGTAATTTTGACATATAGTCTTAGAGACCCCCCCCCCGAACCCCCCCCCCAAACCCCTCCCCCCAAAAAAAAAACAAAAAAACAACAACAACAAAAAAACAAGCAACATTTTTCTATTAGTAGCAATGGATCTTTTTTTATGCATCATTCCACAGACGAGATAGCACATTCCACGACCTTTGATATACGTGTCGTGGTGCTCTGGCTGGAACGATAAACTATGGTTTGTCTGTGTCTTCGATTGTCCGTCTATCTGTCTATCTGTTTGTCTTTACATGTTACACAATAAAGTATATTTCATTAGAATATTAGTGTTTATTAAATACAGTGTTTCATGTCATCCTTATACGTGTAGACCTACAGTAACTTCAGTTTCGAACGTACGGCGTTATATACGTTTGAACTACTACCAACACTAGGACAACTAGAAACAAGTTATTCATACAGACACTGGTATTCTAAACAAGATGTATGGTGCAACCCATAAAAATGAATAAATGAATGAATAAATAAATAAATAAAGAATTTCATCCAAATCAGACGTCTTAAAAAAACAAAAAACAAAGAAACAACAACAAAACAAACAGACAAAAAACAACAACAACAACAAAAAAACTCGTTACAGAACATAATCTCTTTAAACCAAATACCCCATATTTAAGGACACATTTACTTGGTCAAGTGGTCAATGTGTTTAATTCGTAAATTGAGTCATTAAGTAGGGCTCCATTAGAAGTCTGCAGGGGCGGATCCGTGATTTTTTAATTATTTGTTTGGGGGGCGGGGCGGGGATGGGGGGACTAATTATTATTATTATTATTTTTTTTTTTTTTAAAGCCAAAAACAAAGAAAAAAAGAGGACCCATTTGAATAGATATCGAGTTCCATGGACCTGGTGGATCCCCCAACAACATGTTACAATTGCAGCACAGAAGAGTCTCTTTGATAGTCGCCGATTAAAACAACAAACATTCCTTTCTTCTGAAACGCTATAAACGTGTTATATGTATTTTCAGGTACTGAGTCTGCATCAGCTACTCCGGGATTTCCAGAACGGTGATGGTTTTCTAGCATGCGGCGAAGAGATGACGCCCAGAGAACTCACCCAGATAAAGGTTAGCTCAGATAACGGTAAACACTACGGTAACTGTGGTTATCTCACACAGATAAAGGTTAGCTCAGATAGCGGTAAACACTACGGTAACTGGTTATGTCACGAGATAAAGGTTAGCTCAGATAGCGGTAAACAATACGGTAACTGTGGTTATCTCACGAGATAAAGGTTAGCTCACATAGCGGTAAACACTACGGTAACTCTGGTTGTCTTACAAGAAAAAGGTTAGCTCAGATAGCGGTAAACACTACGGTAACTGTCGTTATCTCACAATATAAAGGTTAGCTCAGATAACGGTAAACACTACGGTAGCTGTGGTTATCTCAGCCAGATAAAGGTTAGCTCAGATACCGGTAAACACTACGGTAACAGTGGTTATCTCACAAGATAAAAGTTAGCTCAGATAGCGGTAAACACTACGGTAACTGTGGTTATCTCACGCAGATAAAGGTTAGCTCAGATAGCGGTAAACACTACGGTAACTGTGGTTATCTCACCCAGATAAAGGTTAGCTCAGATAGCGGTAAACACTACGGTATCTGGTTATTTCACCCAGATAAAGGTCAGCCCATATAGCGGTAAATACTAGGGTAACTGTGGTTATCTCACATGATAAAGGTTAGCTCAGATAGCAGTAAACACTACGGTAACTGTGGTTATCTCACAAGATAAAGGTTAGCTCAGATAGCGGTAAACACTACAGTAGCTGTGGTTATCTACAAAATAAAGGTTAGCTCAGAGAGTGGTAAACACTACGGTAACTATGGTTATCTAAGCCAGATAAAGGTTAGCTCAGATAGTGGTAAACACTACGATAACTGTGGTTATGTCACGAGATAAAGGTTAGCTCAGATAGCGGTAAACACTATGGTAATTGTGGTTATCTCGCAAGATAAAGGTTAGCTCAGATAGCGGTAAACACTACGGTAACTGTGGTTATCTCACGAGATAAAAGTTAGCTCAACTAGCGGTAAACACTGCAGTAACTGTGGTTATCTCACAAGATAAAGGTTAGCTCAGATAATGGTAAACACTACAGTAACTGTGGTTATCTCACAAGATAAAGGTTATCACAGATAGTGGTAAACACTACGGTAACTATGGTTATCTCACAAGATAAAGGTTAGCTCAGATAGTAATAAACACTACGGTAACTATGGTTATCTGAGCCAGATAAAGGTTAGCTGAGATAGCGGTAAAAACTACGGTAACTGTGGTTATCTCACAAGATAAAGGTTAGCTCAGATAGTAATAAACACTACGGTAACTATGGTTATCTGAGCCAGATAAAGGTTAGCTGAGATAGCGGTAAAAACTACGGTAACTGTGGTTATCTCACAAGATAAAGGTTATCACAGATAGTGGTAAACACTACGGTAACTATGGTTATCTCACAAGATAAAGGTTAGCTCAGATAGTAATAAACACTACGGTAACTATGGTTATCTGAGCCAGATAAATGTTAGCTGAGATAGCGGTAAAAACTACGGTAACTGTGGTTATCTCACAAGATAAAGGTTAGCTCAGATAGTAATAAACACTACGGTAACTATGGTTATCTGAGCCAGATAAAGGTTAGCTGAGATAGCGGTAAAAACTACGGTAACTGTGGTTATCTCACAAGATAAAGGTTAGCTCAGATAGTAATAAACACTACGGTAATTGTGGTTATCTCACAAGATAAAGGTTAGCTCAGATAGTAATAAACACTACGGTAACTATGGTTATCTCAGCCAGATAAAGGTTAGCTCAGATAGTAATAAACACTACGGTAACTATGGTTATCTCAGCCAGATAAAGGTTAGCTGAGATAGTGGTAAAAACTATGGTAACTGTGGTTATCTCACAAGATAAAGGTTAGCTCAGATAGTAATAAACACTACGGTAACTATGGTTATCTCAGCCAGATAAAGGTTAGCTCAGATAGCAGTAAACACTACGGTAACTGTGGTTATCTCCCGAGATAAAGGTTAGCTCAGATAGCGGTAAACTACGGTAACTGTGATTATATCACGAAATAAAGGTTAGCTCAGATAGCGGTAAACACTATGGTAACTGTGGTTATCTCACAAGATAAAGGTTATCTCAGACAGTTGTAAACACTACGGTAACTATGGTTATCTAAGCCAGATAAAGGTTAGCTCAGAAAGTGGTAAACACTACGATAACTGTGGTTATGTCACGAGATAAAGGTTAGCTCAGATAGCGGTAAACACTATGGTAATTGTGGTTATCTCGCAAGATAAAGGTTAGCTCAGATAGCGGTAAACACTACGGTAACTGTGGTTATCTCACGAGATAAAAGTTAGCTCAACTAGCGGTAAACACTGCAGTAACTGTGGTTATCTCACAAGATAAAGGTTAGCTCAGATAATGGTAAACACTACAGTAACTGTGGTTATCTCACAAGATAAAGGTTAGCACAGATAGTGGTAAACACTACGGTAACTATGGTTATCTCACAAGATAAAGGTTAGCTCAGATAGTAATAAACACTACGGTAACTATGGTTATCTGAGCCAGATAAAGGTTAGCTGAGATAGCGGTAAAAACTACGGTAACTGTGGTTATCTCACAAGATAAAGGTTAGCTCAGATAGTAATAAACACTACGGTAACTATGGTTATCTGAGCCAGATAAAGGTTAGCTGAGATAGCGGTAAAAACTACGGTAACTGTGGTTATCTCACAAGATAAAGGTTAGCTCAGATAGTAATAAACACTACGGTAATTGTGGTTATCTCACAAGATAAAGGTTAGCTCAGATAGTAATAAACACTACGGTAACTATGGTTATCTCAGCCAGATAAAGGTTAGCTCAGATAGTAATAAACACTACGGTAACTATGGTTATCTCAGCCAGATAAAGGTTAGCTGAGATAGCGGTAAAAACTACGGTAACTGTGGTTATCTCACAAGATAAAGGTTAGCTCAGATAGTAATAAACACTACGGTAACTATTGTTATCTCAGCCAGATAAAGGTTAGCTGAGATAGTGGTAAAAACTATGGTAACTGTGGTTATCTCACAAGATAAAGGTTAGCTCAGATAGTAATAAACACTACGGTAACTATGGTTATCTCAGCCAGATAAAGGTTAGCTCACATTGCAGTAAACACTACGGTAACTGTGGTTATCTCCCGAGATAAAGGTTAGCTCAGATAGCGGTAAACTACGGTAACTGTGATTATATCACGAAATAAAGGTTAGCTCAGATAGCGGTAAACACTATGGTAACTGTGGTTATCTCACAAGATAAAGGTTATCTCAGACAGTTGTAAACACTACGGTAACTATGGTTATCTCAGCCAGATAAAGGTTAGCTCAGATAGTGATAAACACTACGGTAACTATGGTTATCTCAGCCAGATAAAGGTTAGCCCAGATAGCGGTAAACACTACGGTAACTGTGGTTATCTCACACAGATAAAGGTTAGCTCAGATAGTGATACAAACTACGGTAACTATGGTTATCTCAGCCAGATAAAGGTTAGCTCCGATAGCGGTAAACACTACGGTAACTGTGGTTATCTCACGAAATAAAGGTTAGCTCAGATAGCGGTAAACACTACGGTAAATGTGGTTATGTCACGAGATAAAGATTAATTCAGATAGCGGTAAACACTACGGTAACTGTGGTTATCTCACAAGATAAAGGTTAGCTCAGATAGCGGTAAACACTACGGTAACTATGGTTATCTCAGCCAGATAAACGTTAGCCCAGATAGCGGTAAACACTACGGTAACTGTGGTTATCTCACACAGATAAAGGTTAGCTCAGATAGCGGTAAACACTACGGTAACTGTGATTATCTCACACAGATAAAGGTTAGCTCCGATAGCGGTAAACACCACGGTAACTGTGGTTATCTCACGAAATAAAGGTTAGCTCAGATAGCAGTAAACACTATGGTAACTGTGGTTATCTCACAAGATAAAGGTTAGCTCAGATAGTTGTAAACACTACGGTAACTATGGTTATCTCAGCCAGATAAAGGTTAGCTCAGATAGCTGTAAACACTACGGTAACTGTAGTTATCTCACAAGATAAAGGTTAGCTCAGATAGTGATAAACACTACGGTAACTATGGTTATCTCAGCCAGATAAAGGTTAGCCCAGATAGCGGTAAACACTACGGTAACTGTGGTTATCTCACACAGATAAAGGTTAGCTCAGATAGTGATAAAAACTACGGTAACTATGGTTATCTCAGCCAGATAAAGGTTAGCTCCGATAGCGGTAAACACTACGGTAACTGTGGTTATCTCACGAAATAAAGGTTAGCTCAGATAGCGGTAAACATTACGGTAAATGTGGTTATGTCACGAGATAAAGGTTAGTTCAGATAGCGGTAAACACTACGGTAACTGTGGTTATCTCACAAGATAAAGGTTAGCTCAGATAGCGGTAAACACTACGGTAACTATGGTTATCTCAGCCAGATAAACGTTAGCCCAGATATCGGTAAACACTACGGTAACTGTGGTTATCTCACACAGATAAAGGTTAGCTCAGATAGTGATAAACACTACGGTAACTATGGTTATCTCAGCCAGATAAAGGTTAGCTCCGATAGCGGTAAACACTACGGTAACTGTGGTTATCTCACGAAATAAAGGTTAGCTCAGATAGCGGTAAACACTACGGTAACTGTGGTTATGTCACGAGATAAAGGTTAGTTCAGATAGCGGTAAACATTACGGTAACTGTGGTTATCTCACGAGATAAAGGTTAGCTCAGATAGCGATAACCACTACGGTAACTGTGGTTATCTCACAAGATAAAGGTTAACTCAGATAGTTGTAAACACTACGGTAACTATGGTTATCTCAGCCAGATAAAGGTTAGCTCAGATAGCGGTAAACACTACGTTAACGGTAGTTATCTCACAAGATAAAGGTTAGCTCAGATAGTGATAAACACTACGGTAACTATGGCTATCTCAGCCAGATAAAGGTTAGCCCAGATAGCGGTAAAGACTACGGTAACTGTGGTTATCTCACACAGATAGAGGTTAGCTCAGATAGTGATAAACACTGCGGTAACTATGGTTATCTCACGAGATAAAGGTTAGCCCAGATAGCGGTAAACACTACGGTAAGTGTGGTTATCTCACACAGATAAAGGTTAGCTCAGATAGCGGTAAACACTACAAATACAAAACAACACAAAAGTGCAAAATTAGAACACAAAGAATCGAAGAATAAAAATAACAAAAACAGCAACAAATAACCCAGTTCAAAACAGAAACACACAAACACACACAAGTACGCGCGCATGAGCGCAAACCATTCACAAACAAACTGAAAATAAACAAGTGTTTGTACAGTGATATGGTTTATTTTAAAGATTAATTATATGCATGAATATATAACTAACACGGTACAGATTTATAATGTCAACAACAACAAAAGAAAATCCACAAAAAACGAAAGAAACCCCCAACCCCCCCCCAAAGAAACCCACCAAACACCCACCCCCCCCAAAAAAAAAAAACCCCACAAAACCCCCCCACAAAAAAACCAATCCCCCACAAAACATACAAAATAAAACAAACGAACAAGCATACAAAACAAAACAAAACAAAACAAAACAATACGAAACATGTCAATGATACAGAAGACCAATTCCAGAGATGAACATTAAACACATGACCATTTGCAAATTATGAAGAAATTCGTCAACAAAGGATTAATAGTGTGTTGAATCATTTCGCAATTGCTTATAAATAAATAATTGCTTATTTATAATTTATTAATATACATTTTCTATTTTCAGTAATTAAAAACAGATAAACTGGCAACTATTCTGTGATGTGTGAACTTTCCAGTATTTCGTTAACAAGAACAAAACTGTTTTAATTCTCGGATATATTATTTATATCTTCATCAATACATTTCTTGTCTGTGATTAAACATTCCAAGAACTCCGTGGACTGATACTTGCACCATTATTTCTGATACACAGAGACGGTGGAACCAGTGGTGTTTGGAAGTGGGCGAGTGATAGGGGGCACCTGCCATAGACCAGACACTCCCTTTCCTGTCCCCCGAAATGTTGGCTGGCTTACATCAGTGATTATTCATAGTAAAACATGATCAGGTGCCTAATTCACAAATATCTCTTAGGCTCTGCTAGACAACAAAGCATCCTCATTGCAAGTCGTTTAGCATTGCACTGCGAGATCGCAAAGTTGCGAGAGTTTAGTGAATTAGACCCCAGGTTGCTATCCCCGTCTCACAAAGCGATAAGGCTGACTGCTGTTTTATTTAGTGTTGTTAGTCACGAAATATGACAGAATATTTATTGCCCGAAAAAAGAAGATTTAAATAAAAAAAAAAAAAAAAAAAAAAAAAAAAAAAAAAAAAAAAAAAAAAAAAAAAAAATAATAATAATAATAAAATAAGAATCAATAAAGAGTTTTTTGCCACTGTACCCTATTCGACCACCAAACCCTTTTTACGACTGAAATTACATAATTAAATACATTTTCGTGTTTAGAATATCAGGAAGGAAGGAAATGTTTTATTTAACAACGCACTCAACACATTTTATTTACCGTTATATGACGTCGGACATATGGTTAAAGACCACACAGATATTGAGGGAGGAAACGCGCTGTCACCACTCCATGGGCTACTCTTTTCGATTAGCAGCAAGGGATATTTTAGATGTACCATCCCATAGACAGGATAGTACATACCACGGCGTGGTGCACTGGCTGGAGCGAGTAGAATATCAGTATCTCCTTATTCCGTTTGTTTCTGGCAGAGAAAAAACCCTCTTAAAGTCACAGACCCTAGTTTGAGCCCGTGAAAATCTACAAACCTGTAACATATTTGGATAATGAGGAAAACAAGTATCGGTAAGTGATGTTGAAATTGTGAAATACTTTTAAAATTAGACTAGATATCGTCTCCATATAACCGTTACTTCCAGGGCCGAAGCTAGGATTTTTTTAAAATTATTATTATTTTTTTAATTTTTTTTATTTATTATTATTATTATTATTATTATTATTTATTTATTTATTTATTTTTTTTTTTTTTTTTTTTTTTTTGGGGGGGTGGGTGGGTGGGGGGGGGGGCAACTGAGTAGTTAATAGTCTAAAACTCCTTAAACGGTGAAGAAGAGACTTTTGCTTTAAGTTTCTATAATTTTTTTCCGGATTTTGTTCTGGGGGGAGGGGCAAGTGCGCACATTGCCCCCCCCCCCCCCCACTAGATATGGCCATGACTTCTCAGAGGTACGTGCGTTTTAAAACAAATATGAAAATTGCATGTCGTGTTACGTGAAACACTGGTATGACCGGAAACACTCCGAATGTACAGAGACTGGTAATCTAAACATGAAAATCTAAATAGCCTAATATCCCATTTCAATTATCAAAAAAAGGCTGTAATATTGAAAACTATGCCATAGTCTATAAAACCTATTTGTATTCAACACGCGGCAGTGTCTTTTAAATATGTCGGTCTTGATTCTGAACTTCGTAAGTTTTCTGTTGATCATAAAACGCAGATTGGATTTTTCAAAATGTAATCAGTTTAAACAAAAAATTTTAATATATGTTTAAGTTAACAATAAACAGTAAACAGAAATTGGAATAGCCGAAGATAGTTTATTAACTAGTAATGAAAGTCGGTGCCTTGGTGAGAAAATAATTTAAGCCATTTAATATCAGCAGAATAGTCTGTATACTATATTAATCAACTGGAACATATTTACATTAAAGTGCCTAATACTAGTAATTTTATAAAATAGATCCTTACACGTTAAATACTAATAGTTTGTTGAGGTCAGTGCCTGTGTGGAGTGTGCCGTCACTATGGTTACGTTGATCTAGAAGCACTTAGTATAGTGCCTGATTGATTTTATGGTTCTTTTCAGAATCCACGTGCACAATACCATTTCTGTCTGTTTACCAACCTGCACAACCTGCAGTGTTTCTGTGCACACGCATACGTAGGCAAAAAGCCACACATACGCCCGTACACATAGATATATACATGTACAAACACTGAAGCACGCGCGAACACGCACAAACATACACACACTCAGGGATCGAAATTTAGTTGTGTTTTTTTTTTTTACTAGTATTCCAACAGAATGATGAATTTTAAGAATCTCTATTCCTTTACGGAATGTACTATCCCATAAAAATCGCACGTCAAAATAACTGTAGGCATGTACAACGCTGCTCTCCTAACCATTTACCGTGTTATGTTACGCTACGCACGACAGAGCGACGATCAAGCAAGTGTGTGTCAGTGTACGCAGCAATGAGAACTAGAATCGAACGCACCCAGCAGATTAGTTTCGTTCAATAAAGTTCTTTCATTCGTAAAAAACCCAAACATTTCGAGAATAGCGTAGGATCCCATGAAGTAAAGATGGAATAGCCACATATGAATTTCGCTATTCCGTGTTTTAATGAAACTTTCATGACGGATACCAGGAGATTTTATTTACTATTACGATTTAAAACCGAGTATTTTCGGAAAAGCGGAATAGTGTGTATTTCGAACCCTGGTGACACACGCACACGCACACGCACACGCACACACACACACACACACACACACACACACACAGACACACGTACGTGCGTAGGAACTCTCCCTACATTGTCTTCATAATGGTCGTTCTTCAGGTGCGTGGAACTAACGTGATTTTACAGCGTGATGACCTTGAACATCGCAGCTGAGATGGAAACAGTACTAATGATAAGTAATACATTTTTTTATATAATGAAGATATTTTGGCGCATCTGCTTGACGCATTCTGCGCCAGCGCTAAAAATCACTCACATGGAAAACGACCCTTTACGAAGAACTATTTTATATTAATGAGATAAGACTTAGTATTTTGTTAAAACTAGTATTATCATGTTGTTATCATGGAAGGCTTTCGTCCAGCATGTGTGTGATATTCAATACACCCCCATCTTGCCTCCACCCTCAGTATATGTATGTACACAGCTTTAGTTAAAGCTGCAATCTCGAGTTTCATTACAGAATCACAGAAAGGTATTTTAACGAAATTCGAACCTTTTGCTCCGAAGAGCAAGACATTTTGATAAACCTTAGCGTTAACCACATGACCAACCTGGAAACAATTCGTTTACAGATGGGAGATGTAGTAAATAACAACCATACATTTTAAGAGAGGTGAATTATGATCAATAGCTCTCATATAATGTGCAAATATATAAACTGAAAAAACTAAAATATATTGTGTCACTGGAATGCGAAAATTCAACTTGCCTGAAGCTTTGAAATAGCAAATAATACATTTTACGTGATCTAGGTTATCGATTGTATCTAAAGTATATTGAAGAAAAGGGTGTTATGAAAAAACCCCTCCAAAAAACAAAAACAAAAAACCGAAAAAGAAAGAAACAAAAAACCAGCAAAAAACAAAAAAACCCGTACATTATGTATTCTGAATTATTAAATAATAACTTAATATGCTTGAAATCGAGATTGCAGCTTTAATAAGGTGTTTCTTCAACTGTTGTCCGTTTGAGAAATATAAATATATTTACAAAGTAAATCAAGTTTTGTTGTTTGTTTGTTTGTTTATTTATGCATTTGACACCTAAAAGGATATACTCACTGATTCTTATATGCACTAAAACCTAGTGTGTTTGCAGGGAGAGAGTTATGAGTCGAAACCCCTCCTTGATCAAGCAGATTTTCTTTTCTTTCATTCATTTTCTAGGTCGACCGCACTATAAACTTCGCTCGCCACGTTATGGAAAGAATTAAGGGATCGACATTTTGGCAATCATATCAATAATAATAGCAAATAGAAATCAGTACCAGAACCATCATTAAAGATAAAACTATATAACACCACTAGAGCACATTGAGTTGTTAATCATTGGCTACTGGATGTCAAACAATTGGTATTGTTAGACATACAGTCTTAGAGAGAAAACACACTACATTTTTCCATTAGTAGCTAGGGATCTTTTATATGAAACGCACCATAGGCAGGACAGCACATACCACGGCTTTTGATATACTTTTTCTGGTGCACTGGCTGGAACGAGCAATAGCCCAACGGTCCACCGACGGGGATCGAGATATATACATGACTATAATTATAGCAAATGAATGTTGACCTTTGACCCTACAACGTGAACAAACGATTTCGACCCTGTTATATAGCCTAATGATAAGATGCTAGAATTCAGTTCCACGCCTCTTACCGACCGTCGATGGGTATAAATATACATATCACAGTTTTTACGACATGGAGCAGAAGGATTTTTTTTTTTTTTTACAAAGTTCTGCCGCAATCTTCTCATGAATCACTGGACAAACAGTGGTGACACCAGGTGTCTACGGCAAACCAGAGAATCGAGAGAAGGCCAATCCAAGACAAATGCTGTGAATCTGAAAAACAATATAAAATAAATTCAAGCTACATTATGTATGCAAAAATATTAAATACTAGAACATAAAAACGCAGAGGCAAATAAATGGGTATGAACATCACAATTAAGAGGAAAACTAGGAGACGATGACACAGGTACAGCTGCTACACCTGTTTTAACCACGTATCACTACTACTAGTTACAACACAAACAACAACAACAACAACAACAATAACAACAACAACAACAATAGCAACTACTACTACTCATACTACTACTGCTACTAGTAATATTACTACTATAACTAATAATACTAATAACTACTATTACTACTTCTGTTACTATTACTACTTCTACGACTACTGGTAATATTACTACTACTGCTACTACTACTACTACTACTACTACTACTACTACTACTACTACTACTACTACTACTACTACTACTACTACTACTACCACTACTACAACATCAACTACTAAAACTACTATGTCTACAACAACAACTACTACTAAAACTACTATGTCTACAACAACAACTACTACTACCACCACTATGACTACTAAAACTTCTACTATCAAGACTACTACTACTACAAGTATATTACTACCGCTACTTCCACTACTACTACTACTACTAGTACTACTACTACTACTACCTACTACTACTACTACCTCTACTACTACCACTATTACTACTACTACGATTAGCTTACAGCTACTACTTCTACTACTACTACTACTACTACTACTACTACTACTACTACTACTACTACTACTACAACTACCACTACTACTACTACTACTACTACTATTAGCTTACTACTACTACTACTACTACTACTATAATAAAATGTATGTACATGTAAAACATACCTATACTTGCTGAGTTGGTACACATGGTTAAAACTAAGTACTATTGCTACTCCTACTATACTCTTCAAAAAAAGTAGGGGAACCTGAAATATTAATGTTGACATCAACTTAGACCGAACATACGTTTTGACCACAGACATCCCAGTAGAGAACGTCCAGGTCTGTTTATCATCACACCGAAACACATTCCATAGTTTGCACGTGCATCACGCAGTTGCCCCGTACACGTGCATGGGGTGTCATTCTCGATTTTGACAATTTCCAGGAAGGTCGATTAATCACCGTGGAACATTATTTCTGTCAATGTTTTTCATTATGTTGATCATACAGTTGTCATTGTTTTGTTTTTAGTCATTTTTATTGTTTGAATTTGCGATTTACTGATTTAAAAAAAACGTCAACCGTCCTTCAAGATCTTTGGTGGTCATAAAACCTACTGTAATACTGAACTACCAGTTGTAATGTTTGCCCAATTAATAAAATTCATTATTGTCATATAACCATTCCCCACAGCTAATATATCTTACAATTTTGGCAATTGTAAATTCTTATTAGAGTTCCCCTACTTTTTTTTAAGAGTATCTAATAAAATGCATGTACATGTACAAAACACCTATACCCGCTGAATTGGTACACATGGTTATTTCGGGAATGCACATGGCGTAGTGGGGGTCTTCGTCACTCCCGTCAGGACAGTCTTTGACACAGTCACACCTCTTGAGGAAGTGGAGACACTGACGACTTGTCCGGCACGAAAACCACCGAAACGGGCACAACTGGAAGTCGATAAACAGACATAGGAATGAATGAATGAAGGAAGGAAATGGTTTATTTAACGACGCACTCAACACATTTTATTAGCGGTTATATGGCGTCGGACATATGGTTAAGGACCAGACAGATATTGAGAGAGGAAACCCGCTGTCGCCACTTCATGGGCTACTCTTTTCGATTAGCAGCAACGGATCTTTTATATGCACCATCCCAGACAGGATAGCACATACCACGGCCATTGAGTAACCAGTCGTGATAGGCCTACACTGGCTGGAGCGAGAAATAACTCAATGGGCCCACTGACGGGGATCGATCCCAAACCGACCGCGCGTCAATCGAACGCTTTACCACTGGGTTACATCTCGCCTATGAATGAATGTAATGACCTTTTTGTTTTTAATCAGGCATGTAGGAACGATGTCTGGAGCGTGTGTGTGTGGGAGGGGGAACAAGCCATACTTTTATCTTTATTTATATAGAATAGGATCCCCCCCAAAAAACAACAACAACAACAAACAAACCAGAAAACAAAAACAGGGACATTTTTGTCGTCGAGTAGTGAGGGGCCTGTGCATCCCCGCCCCTATGGATAGGGCTGAAACGGGTACCCGGGTACTCGAGTACAGGTCGGGTACATGTACTACTCCAATCGGAACTCCTCGTACATTTTTACGAAATATAAACTCGGACACAATGCGTCACCATTTTGGACGGAACTTTTTTCAGTCACATGATCAAAACATGGCCATGGAATATAATTGCTCATTCTGTGCTTCAGTGAATAGACAACTACATACAACAGCAAATGCATCGAAGAGAATACGCGAGAATGATATAATACAAAAGATAACAGACACATTAGGCTTTAAACCTACTGACAGTTACAGAATATGTGACAGATGTGTAAATAAAATTATTAAATTCCAAAATAAATGTATTACAATTTCTTCAATTTTAACTATAATTAAATATGTTGAAGTAACCTTTTTCAGAAGTTTCTAAAACAGATTGAAAATACAAATCCATCACGAAACAATTTTTTAGTCGTCATATCTTTATCTTTACTCATGAACCACGGTTAAATCTATATCACAGTTAATGTGTGCAGTTGGCGAGCATGTTCCATAGAAATAGTGACAAGTCAGCTTTTTAAACAATCCAGCGCTTTCACATTTAAGAACAATTTCATCAAAACATCAGTCTGTTTAATCAGCTGTTTCTTGGTACAGATTGTCATTAGGTTCAGCTCCTCCAAAAAACTAAGTGGGGCTTTTTTTAATAGTTTATTGTGATACTGGACATTTAAAACCATAGAACTCTTAAATGTTATAATTAAAATATTGCATTACACATGTGCTTGCATGCACCCACCAACCCACTGTCCATGTTTAGCAACATTTTAAAAAATATCTTAAAGGTGCAATATCAGAGTTAAATTAAAATATTATGCTATTTTCACATGCGATTGTAATAAATAACTACAATTTACTCGATCCCACACATAATATTTGCTTAAGTAACTCCAGAATAATAATTTTATAATTAAAAAAAAATGTTGTGTCAAAAGATGTTCCATATTTGATCGAACTACATTATGTTACGAACTTCGTCCTAACCGCGTCACCAAATACATGAAAATTTGGTGTATTCCTACAACTTGTGTCCGAGCCTACATCTAGCGTAGCAGAATGTGACGAGGTGTTCCGATTGGTACTACTCCAGTAATAAATTGATACTCGAGTACTCGAGAGTGATCTCCCCTTTGTAATGAACAATGGCGGACAACACTCGATCGACCGTTTGGACCCATTTCGAATTGTTGGAAGATAAGTTGAAGTATTTCTGTATCATTGTCGTCTCTCTTTTTGTCATAAATTTAGTTAGAAAATAATTATATATCCACACATCCACACTTCAAAGTTTAAAATATAAATATTTTTATTTAAAAAATAGTTTACTTTTCAGAAGAGTTATAGGTGCTAAATACGACCGAAAAATGCAGGAAATCGCTTATTTGGCCGTCTCAGTTTAAACAAAAATTCGGGGTGAGGGTGGGGGCATACTCCAGGACCCCCTAGTTTAGTCACAACCTCGGGCAAGGCGCTTCGCAACTTCCAGGCGAGCACTCGAGTACTCGTCGAATAATTCAACATGAGTACTCGAGTACCCAATTTCCTACCTGTTTTTGGGCCTGTTTTTTGTGGGTTTTTTAGTTCATCACCCACGACATACTGCACTGATTTGTTAATTGCCCTAAAAACTCGCCTCTGTGCATCTTTATTTCACAATAATTTTCCCGAACCACCTTACAGATCTTGCCCCCTTTGGGAGCTGAGCTCATTTGCCTTAGGCTTTTTTTTTTTTTTAGAATGTTGTAACCTTTCCCTACCCGTTTTACAAACTCCTGGACCGCCCATTTATAGTGTATAGTGATGTAGGGTTCCTCATGTCTTGTTTGATATACATGTAAGAGATGTAGGCCCATGTGTAATGGTCTGCACTTTTTTTCATCTTACATGTATATATTCGTTATTGACTCTGAAAAACATGGGGCGGGACTTAACCCACTGGTAAAGGGGTTGCTTGATACGCGGTCGGTCTGGGGTCGATCCTGGACAGTGGGCACATTGGGGTATTTCTCGTTCCAGCCAGAGCATCACGACTGGTATATCATATGCCGTGGTATGTGCCATCTTGTCCATGGAATAAAACAAATGTTGCGGGTTTTCTCTGTAAGACTATATGTCAAAATTATCAAATGTGTAACATCCAGTAACCGATGATTAATAAATCAATGTGCTCTAGAGGTTTTGTTAAACAAAATAAACTTTAACTGAAAAACAAAAACAAAACTTTGTGCGTCACTTTGATATTCTCCGTATATTACGGGCGTTGCCGAAAGCTATACAGAGCTATGACGTCAACAATACGATGACGTTTCAATACGATTATGAACGTCAAATTGCTCCACGTACATTCGTCTTCATTTGGCGTCCATGAGCATATTTAACGTGTACACGGATGGAATGGTATGCATATATTATAGTATATATAGTATGCTGCTATTTCAGAAAAAGGTTTCTGTTCAGTACGACATCACCAAGACAGGTCAGTGTATTAGTATACATCTTAGAGAATTATAGTGACACGGGGTTCTTGTATGCATGTATGCATGTATGTATGTGTAAAATGTTATATAAATTTAAGTTTAAAAACGTTTGATTGGGGGGATGGCCCCGTGGCCCCACTTCCTACACCCCTGCGCGCTCTCTCTCTCTCTATCCTATTCGTATCTTAGTCTCGCCCTCTCACTTCCCTCTCGTGTTATCCCCCCGCTCTCTCTCTGTTTCTCTGTCTGTGTCTCTGTCTGTCTCTCCTCTCCCTCCCTCCCTCCCCTCCCCCCCCCCTCTCTCTCTCTCTCTCTCTCTCTCTCTCTCTCTCTCTCTCTCTCTCTCTCTCTCTCTCCGCCCCTCTCTCTCTCATACTCCTTTCCTTTTCTATAGAAAAACACTGTATAATTGTTCAATGTATAATTATTTTCATACTTCACTGTACGGGATGGCTGTTTGACCTGGACAGGGGTCAGTGTTGCATGGCACGGTGTTAACATAATCCCCCACGCACTCTGCTCCCATGTATCCCGGGGCTGGACTGTTGCACGTCCTGCTCCGTGTATCTAGTCCTCCGCCACACGACATAGAGCAACCAGCCTTGGCACTCCACGCGCCCCACCCGCCATCCGCTTAATGAAAAATAAATAAATAAATAAATAAATAAATAAATAAAGTATATAATCACTACTCTCATCAACACAGTAATCTACGGAAGCCCGTTAGTGCCAGGGGTGAATATATTTTATTGCACCACATCACAAAGCATGCACTTGAACACAACCAATATTATATGATGAAGTAGAAACTCATTGGGTTATTTCTCGTTCTAGCCAGTGCACCAATATTGGTATATCAAAGGCTGTCTTGTATACGATCCTGTCTATTAGATAATGCATATAAAAGATACCTTGCTAGCAATGGACAAATGTAGCGAGTTTTCTCTCTAAGACTATATGTCAGAATTATCAAATGTTTGTCATACAGTAGCCGATTATTAATAAATATATTTGCTCTGGAGTTTCGTTAAACAAAACTAACTTTAGCTTTCAACCCAAATTAAAACTTTTATACTCCACCTGGGCATTCACTTCCAGTACTGCAAACGTCCACATCTGTGTCATTACCAACACAGGTGGTGCCGCCGTACTGCGCGGAGGGATTAACGCAGGATCTCGTTCTTCCGATGGTTCCGTTACCACACGTCACAACACAGGGGGACCAGCCTCCCCACGAAAACCAGTTTCCATCAACTTAAGAAAAAACAAAATATGAATGCGTGAATAAACCATTTATAAATTCCTTGTAAATGCATTTTATTCAACCATCAATTCAGTAGTTTTATCTAATCAGTTGTATAAACCTTTTTAACCTTTTGTATAAACGTTTTTGGTTGTTTTTTTTACACTCACCCATCCCATCTCGTTCTGAGAACAGTTTCTTGCACTCATTAGAAATGCTACTCGCAACAAGCGTGCTTAAACATTAAATTGATATAAATACGGTATTTCCCCGACATCTGACCTGACAGTCATGCGTGGGCATACAAACACACACACACACTGTGTGAAGGAATGTGCCTAAATAAGTAAAATGAATGGATGGAAAAGATATATGGATATCAGGGTGGACGGGTGAATAAATAGATGGATGGTCAGATTGGTGGATGACTAAATAGATAAGTAAATAGGTGGATAGGTAGGTCAGGTAGCAAGGTAGTTAGGTAAAAAAATTAAAAACCCAGGACAGGTAGTTAGATAAAGAATTCATATACAAAGCTAATTAGAGAAGACATATGGCGTTTGAAAGAAGAGACATTTTGACCTTGACCTCGAACAAAGAAAATATGTTTTATCTAATGTTTATCAGTTTGAATTCGGTATGATATCAGTTTCTTAAATTTTGCGTAGGAGGGGTGGGGGGGGGGGGGGGGAAGAGTGAACAAAATGAAATAAAAATAAATAAAAGACATGGAAAGAAATATAAACGCCGGGTTACGTGCTGTTTCACTCCTTTTTTTTTTCTTTTTTTTTTTGGGGGGGGGGGGGGTAAATATAAAAAATTTCTCACATCATTTCGGCTCACGCATCGTGTAATTGCTATATATCCTTTATTGTCTTCTAAAGGTTAAATATATTTTACTGGTTCAAAATGATAGAACACTACTATAGCCATATATAGTTATAAGCTATTCTTATACTTCAAATGACTGCTCCAGTTGAAGAAATATATTACAGACAGATACTAACTTGGACAGTTCGCTGTAGATGGCACACATGTTTGGTTTTCAGTTCCGTTTCCGGCGCAATAGAGTCCATTATTGACAGGTGCCGGGTTGTCACAATTTCTTATTCGCGTGCTCAGACCGGAAATAATGCCACACGTCAAAGAACAAGTTCCCCACGACTGCCACTCACCCCAGCTACCGTCACCTAAAACATAAAGGGGAAGGAATGCAACCCAGTGGTAAAAACGCTCGCCTGGTGCGCAGTTTGGTCTAGAATCGATGCCCGTCGGTGACCCATTGCAATATTTCTAGTTCCAGCCAGTGCACCGCGACTGCTATATCAAAGGCCGTGGTATGTGTTATTCTGTCTGTGAGATGGTGCATATAAGTTATACCTTATTATTAATGCAAACAAATATAATGTAACTGGTTTCTTATCTAAGACTATATGGAAGAAGTACCAAATAGTTGACATCCAATAGTTGATGATAAATCAATCGATGTGCTCTGGTGGTGTCGTTAAACAAAACAAACTTTAACTTTCAATCAGTGATCAGAGCAGGATAAATCTGATCTCTTAAGTCAGTAACCAACTATTTTTGTTTTTATCCTGCAATCCTACATTACGATGATATTCCAAATTAACGAAATTAACCATTTTATTCGATAACCATTTGAATTTAGTATATCTAGAGTAGCTCGTTAAGGGGACCTAGTAGGTGTTGAGGTGTCTCCATTGTCCACAGGGGCCCTTAAAAGGGCCTGATCTGTTCAGATCTCATCAGAAATGTATCTAGTGATCGTATCTCGTCAATATATATAATGATTGTAGGATATATATAAAAAAAACCCCACTCACTTCGTGGTGGCATTGCCAAGTCTTCATCAATTAGCCCATCTCCGTCATCATCTGAAATATACACTCAAAACGTAGTGGGGTCCACACGCTTGGTAACACTATTGACGTTAACAGATTATGTTATTAGGCTGCCCGGTGTTAGAATGGACACGAGTAGATAAAGTGCTACCTAGACTAGTTAATGTAACAGGATCACCCTAACCCCACCTCCATCGCACATTTGTTGATTAGGAGTGGGCATATTTACAACCATCAGTTATAATTACCACTACAAAACACATATAGTGGCAGCTGCTTATGCTATCATATAATATACCGATTTAATGGGGGTTTTATTATTTAAATTTTTATTTCATAAATAGGTCAACGTTGCCATGAATTGTTAGCTCTTGTCGTCGGAAAGTCATTATTGTACGCGAAATGATTCTCCGCGGTGAGTTGAAAGAAAAGATAATTCCGAAATTATGTCCTGTTGCTATATTGTATACACACCAATGCCGTTGTTTGTTTCTTCGTCTATTTTGCCGTCGCAGTCGTTGTCAATGATATCACCAGCAACAGGCGTTGTCGTTGAACAAACCTGGACAATGGTGAAAAATAAACAGATTAAAAAAAAAGTACAGACATCAGTTTAGAGTATAATATACTGCTTGTGAAAAGTGGATTGGCTACAAGAATAACGGGAAAACACCACTTGTAGCGTATACCAAAGGTAACGAGTAGGCTACGTAATGTCAGGGCCGTACTCTACGGGGGGCAAGGGGGTGGGGGGCAGTTGCCCCCCTGTTAATCTCTTCTTTTTTTTTTCTTTTTTTTTTACACCAAACAAATAGGATACACATCTCAGGGTTTAATTTGTGCCCCCCCCCCCCCCCCCCCCCCCCCCCAGGATTTTGATCAGGGTACGGCCCTGGATGCCACATGATGTGGAAAGAGATCGCAGTGGAATGTTTATTTATTTATTTACTTATTTATTTGCTTAACGTTAGTTTACTCTGTTATTATTATTATTAACAATTTAAATGCATTCCTGAAAGGATATGAACATGATTTTCATTCTAATCTTCGAGAGACCAACACTAATTCTGTATTTATAACTCGAGTTTTATACTGAACACGATTTGTATAGTATACTCTAGAACACTCGCTCAAATATAACCTTAGACTGACATTCGTACCGTATTAATATGCGCCAAACGCATCCCAGCCGCATACTTGTACGAGTTCAGCTGCGCGACTCCTGATGCCATCGCCATAAACACAACTGTAGGGTCAACATGATAGATGTTATGAGCGCCGGGTTCAAAGGTCAGAGTTCCTGCCACCATACCACCGGAATCCGGGATACCCTTCCATGCGATCGCGCCCAGTTCGGCGTCATCAATCCTGAGACCAGATTTGCGGACGTCCTCAATGGTGACGGTGAGGTAGTTGTAGAACTCCCCGGAAGGAGTCTCCACGGTGCTGAACGTGTAATCCGAACCAAACTGTCTGTTAGGAACGACGAGAGACATCGACGGATCTCCGCCTAACTGGAATCCATCGTTTTGGTAGGTCTTAGAAAATGCTGCCACCAAAACCGGTTTGTCTGCGGCTATCGTCTTAAAGTCGTCGGTGGCAAAGTCCAGTTCCAGGAAATCCCCAGCGAGAGCGATCATTTGAGGAGACATCCCGCTAACTGTTACCGTCGTGTTGTCTTCGGAAGCCAGCACCCGACACAAGTCTCCGACGCCTCTCGACGGTGTACTGACGAAAGAGAAGGTCATCCCCCACGTGTCAAGTGACGTCATTTGCGCGGCGAGATGGTCTGAACTCCCCGAGCTGAGCGGGACTGTGATTTTGTAGTTCCCGCAGAAGACAGCGATTGGTTTATTGGAAACAATATGGCTGCCGGTGAAATCGGCGTTCGTTGAAACCTGGTTTATGTGAAACGTGTCGAAACGGTTTAGAGATATGGTCATCGTTTCGCCGTCTCCATATGTTATTCCCTTATAGAACACAGAAATGGGTAACGTAGCCCCGATGGGAAAGGTAATGATAACATTTGTTTCATCTTCAATCCCAACGATCATTATTTCGGGGTGAGTCTTGTACGTGATTGCGTAATATTCCCTTCCCAGGATATCGACTGGCAGAGCTACAAAAGCGTCGGTGGAGTACGTCTGTTTATTATCGGCGTACACAGTTATCTCCCCTGTGGCACGAATCCAGATAGCCTTCCGTTCTTTAGAGGTTCCCGTGCCTCGCATGCCACTGGGAAGAGTTATCTTTTGAATGGTGCGCCGAGCGACTTCGAGATGTACGAAGAACGAATCGTTGTATCCGGGCGTCGTGACGTTGACAATGCACGGTAAGTTGGATATGGTTGTAATGAAATTTCCAAGTCAAGAGGATTTCCGGTCGGTTTGTTGTCAATGAAACCGATAATGAATTCTCTCCCTTGGTTGTCTCTGCCTGAGAGTTAAAACAGAATGGAGTGGTATGAAAATAATGGAATGCAACGTAATGACATGGAATATTACAAGAACAGAACAATATAATAGAATACTAATATATAAAATAAAATGATAATGAAACAAAATGAAAAAATAAATAAAATAAGGAACCATGACCATGTCAAAGCACCCCTTCGTCTTTTCTGTTTTGCTGTTCGGATTACGTATGTGTCAATATCAATTTTTTTCATTTAGTGCATACAAATCTAGCAGAAGGTAATAAACAAACTGAAACATATCTTAATAACGGCCTACCCCAATTTAGAAAGACAGCAAAATGAATTCTAAAATCAAATATGAAGGCGGGAAGTGTGTGTGTGTGTGTGTGAGAGAGAGAGAGAGAGAGAGAGAGAGAGAGAGAGAGAGAGAGAGAGAGAGAGAGAGAGAGAGAGAGAGAGAGAGAGAGAGAGAGAGAGAGAGAGAGAGAGAGAGCAAAATGAATTCCAAAATCAAACGTGAAGACGTGAATTGTGTGAGGGTGGGGGTGGGGTGTGAGTTGCCAGTAAAGTCTAGTCGCACAGATTAAGCCGCTTTAAATTTACATCGAGTGCATTGGTGTAGGCAGTATTTTATATTGAGTCGGGGGGGGGGGGGGGGTGGATGTCTTTCACACGTGTTATTGCTACGACGGGCTAGTATAAAATGTGATGGGGGAAAGAGGGGTGTGATTGGGGGAGGGGGCTACTACTATCGAGTAGCAAGATATATGTTGTATGCACTTTCCCAATAGGAAAAGTTAAAGTTGTTTTGTTTAAGGACACGACTAGAGCATATTCATTTAATCATCGGATAGTGGATGTCGGACATTTGTTAATTCTGACATTTAGACTTAGAGAGGAAACCCGCTACATTTTTCCATTAGTAGCAAGGGATATTTTATATGTGCCATCCCACAGACAGAATAGCACATGCCACGGCCATTAATATGCCAGTCGTGGTGCACTTGTTGGAACGAGAAATAGCCCAAAGGGCTGACCAACGGGTTATCGATCCTAGAACGACCGCACATTAAGCGAATGCTTTACCACTGCCCTATAGGAATTCAAATACATGCCACGGTTTTTGGTGTACCAGTCGTGGGGCACTGGTTGGGAGGGAAAACCCCAGATTCCATTGAGGGCGATTGATCCTGCGAGCCATCACTTCTCAGGCTAACACTCTAGCACAGAGCATCATCTCGCTCCACGCAGACCCGTAGAAACCGGAGTTAGGTAGTGTTACAGCTCCCCACCTCAATGAAAACAAAAATTGAATTTTTTTGTCCTATTCTATATATATAAAAATAAATATGGTTTGTGCCCCCACTAGAGACTGTGACCCACTAACTAGAGATTGTGCCCCCCCCCCCCCCCCCCCCCCCCAACTCCAGACATCCTTCCTACGAGCCTGCCACGCACATAGAAACATAAATAAGGGGGCGGGATTTACCCCAGTGGTAAAGCGCTCACTTGATGCGCGGTCGGTTTGGGATAGATCCCCGTTGGTAGGCCTATTGGGATATTTCTCGTTCCAGCCAGCGCACTACGACTGGTATATCAAAAGACGTGGTATTTGCTATCCTGTCTGTGGGATGGTGCATATAAAAGATCCCTTGTTACTAATGGAAAAATGTAGCAGGTTTTCTCTCCATGACTATGTGTCAAAAATTACCAAATGTTTGACATCGAATAGACGATGATTAATAAACAAATGTGCTCTAGTGGTGCCGTTCAACAAAACAAACTTTTAACACATAAATAAAACTACTTTTACCTGCATGACACGCGACAACCGTCAACAGTGTGAAAAACATGTTCATGATGAAATTCGTTTTCCACCATGTATCCCTGTACACGTTATTTTTTGCAGTAGATCTGTTCTGTTAAATGGGCGATGTTCGTTTCGTTTCAAATAACAACCAAGCTCAGTCCGTCCCTGTTATACAGTAAGATTATGAAAATAAACCATGCTCAGAAGCTTAGCATCGACAAATATTTTCGATTTCGAATTTTGTCAAAATATTTTCGTAACACATTTTAGCAAATATACTGAACGCCATTGAAAATGCAACAGCCAATTTTCCGTTGTTGTTGCTATCGCAACGTGTAAGCGAGGTTGCTATAAACACATTAAATGTTTTCATTTCAACGTATTTTCGTGCTTATATTCAGTTAAAGTTCAAGCACGCTGTCCTGGGTACACACCTCAGCTATCTGGGCTGTCTGCCATGGACGGTCGGTTAGTGATTAGTGAGACAGAAGTCGGTGTAGTGATCTTACACCTACCCATTGAGTAGTTAAAATTCGTTCTGGGTGGGAACCGGTACCGGGCTGCGAACCCAGTACCTACCGGCCTTATTTCTGATGGCATAACGATGATACCATCGATGCGCCTTCACTGGCATGTGCAAAGGAGCACCAGCAGTCTGGCCGTGGCCAGTAACAGGCGGAGGGTAGCATGGTGTTATGCTACCGTAGGATTAAGCCAAAGAGAAAGGGTGCGCAAATTTATGAAGGAAATTAGGCGCAATTTTTAACGGTCCGCCAAAAAGTAAAAATAGGGAGCTACATATAGTTTTGGAAGATTAGTATGCCGAGAGTAGCTCGCTAAGTAGACCTAGTTGGTGTTGACATGTCTCGCTAGGTTGCCCATAGGGGCCCCTAAAAGGGCCTGATCTGTTCAGATCGTGGCATGACAACCCAGGGGAGACACGTAGCAATTATTGTCTATCAGAATACATTCAGTTGTTATATAAAACAAAATTAAAAGATTAATATACTAGTTTTACCTTTTCATATCCTTTCAAATCTAACAGGTGCGTGTTCAATGGACGGCAGTATATTTGAGGTTAACTAATCAGGTATGCAGTCTTTGTGTTCCGCGCCATACACTTGACTGAATATGTCAACAGTTATTTCTCTTTCATAATGGAATGTAGATTAAAGCTTGGCTCACACTAGTCGATTAACACGGATTCCACCGTCTTGTCGGAGATACATTTAACCAGCTAGGCATGACAAATGTTTGGATGTCACGGAACTTTTCATCCATAAAAATACTTCTTAATCAAGTAAAATTAAGACATAACGATCAGTATTTACAACAATGGGATAGTAACATAGCTTTATCATCAAGATGTAAAGCGTACACTCTATTTAAAGAAAACCTTAGATTAGAAAACTATCTTATTATATTACCACAAACATCCTGGGCTATATTACTCAAATTTAGAACATCTAACCACTACTTACCAGTCGAAATAGGACGCTGGAACAACACCCCAGAAGAAGATCGAACGTGCACGTTATGTAGCAATAATGACATTGGAGACGATTTTCACTATTTATTCACATGTACTTATTTCACTAACACCCGTAAACATTTGGTTAAGCCATATTATTATAATAAACCAAGTACGCTGAAATTTAAATAACTAATGACGAATAGCAAAATAAGTGTTCTAAAAAAAAGTATGTAAATTAATAAAAACAATTATCGATAAATACAGTAAACCCCCAAAACCAAACACTGGCCTATGTATATATGAATTATTTACAATGTCTATCACTACCCAAGTATACATATGTGTGCGCGCATTCGCACGTCTGATTAATACATTTGGTAGTAATTACAACAATGTGGCATTACATTACTTTATTCTAATTGTATTATATTACTGTCTTTATTATTCTATTGTATTTGTAGTATACTATTGTCTCTTTTACTGTATTGCATTTGTATTAATACCATTGTTCTACTGTATCCTGTAAACCCTATCTTGTCGCTACAGTTTATATATCATATGCCGTTGTGTAACTGTGGGATGGTGCATATAAAAGATCCCTTGCTGCTAATCGAAAAGAGTAGCCCATGAAGTGGCGACAGCGGGTTTCCTTTCTCAATACCTGTGTGGTCCTTAACCATATGTCTGACGCCATATAACCGTAAATAAAATGTGTTGCGTGCGTCGTTAAATAAAACATTTCCTTCTTTCCTTCCTTCTGTTGTGTAACGGCCTGAGCGTAATCAAGTTCTGTTCTGTTCTGCTCTGTTCTGTCGGCATTAATCGAACACGCAATCAAACATACCGATGACAAGGATATAATTGAACCAAACTTTTATAAGAGGTTTTGCTTGTTCTTTAAATATAATTGTTGTGTGGTCACGTGTCTGTTTATGTCTGTATATGTATCTCTGTGTGGATATTTGTAATGTCTGTATGTGTGCGTGCGTATGTGTCTGTGTGTGATGTCTGCGTGTGCGTTATTTCTGTGTGTGCGTGCATGTGTGTGTGCGTGTATGTATGTGTCGCCTAACAAAACATAATCATGAATAAATTTACGAAGCCGTAAGTCCCTACCAACAATATAAATACTACCATAAGCACGGTCTGGGCATCCTGTTAAAATGACAAGCAGTAGTACATCCAACTTGCTGGCATGTTTAAAACGCAAACACAAACATTCAGTCCAACTCTTATGTTTAAATCATCCATAGCCAAATATCATCAACAACAAAATTACAGAAAAAAGATACATAGTTTTGAACATCGTATATTTATCACTTCCATTATCGTGTATAATTAAGATCTCGATGTGGTTTCATGGATGCTATGTTTCGTACACGCCCACCCCAAACTCTATATGTAGCAAACATATAACGTATTTGTGTACTACATCATTAGCTATATTTATATACTATTGACGAAATATCATATTTACTCATTTTCGCAATTCTATTATATCTGTACTACTACCAATATTATAATTATACAATTTTTTCTCCTCTAAACCATGTCCTACCATTGAACACATGTCCTCATATGCCGTAGAATACGGCCTGAGTGTAATACAGTCTTGTCTTGTCTTGCCAATAATATCATGCCAATTCACAGAAATATATTACCAGACTGTGTTCCATTAACGTAACTATTACTAGTACACATTAAGAATACAAATATATATATAGTTAATTAATTTTGTCCCTGGTATATGATACTGGCGAAACCGAAACGCAAGGAGATATTACTCTTATCATATATATATATATATAGAGAGAGAGAGAGAGAGAGAGAGAGAGAGAGAGAGAGAGAGAGAGAGAGAGAGAGAGACAGAGAGACAGAGAGACAGAGAGAGAGACAGAGAGAATCACAGTAATAGTTTCCATTTTGGTAATTCCTTAATTCTGAAAGTCTTTTCTCCAGCTGTATATCTTGAAAACATGTAACCATTTGTTTCTCTGCGCTACTTTCATTCGCCATTTGAAACTATGGCGACTGTATCATTTACACATGAAGTGTCACGGGGATCCTACAATACCCGTAACTGAATGAAACACGATTATCCAAATCTCTCTCCTAACTGTATATCTATTAGATCTCTCTGTAACGGGCAGTTCAAAACCCGCGTGGCTCGTCTAGGTATGATCAGTCATAAGATCTTATATAAAGTATATGTAATATAGCACGTTTAGTTCACTAGAAAACACAACAAAAACACAATACACTTTGGAATCTGTATTAATACTACGCTGACAAATGTACTGCCGCAGTAGTTAATTAACAACAACAAATAATAACAACCCAGAACTGATCACTTAATTAGTTAATCAATCTCTAGGTGTCTAGTTTACACAATATTCTAATCACTTCACCGTGACACAACACCCACACGTGTCATAATTGAGAAACGCTTCCAGGGGAACTTAATTAATAAAGGAATTACAACTCTGTTCCTAACTGGTTAATTTTTAATTAACCTGTAACTACTCATTCAGTAACCTTGTAGTACAGACTTAATACTGGTACCTATCACAATAAAGACAATAACCTACAGTTTACCTAGGTCCTCTAGGATGACTGGTTAAGCTTTAATAATTTTTAGAACAATGAATCCTTCAGTTTACTTCGTCAGATTACCGGAAACACCGTCTAAATAATATTGGTATAATACAGTATTAAAATATTTAAAGTCACATCAATCACATCAAGGTTATACAACAGAGCAGAAATAAGATAATTACCAGTCCGGACGGACAACGTTCCCTGGGAGCCTTCCTATGTTTCTCCCTGATATCTCTAAAACCCTAGCTATTTATAATAAAAATCCGAATATCGCCTGGGGGTACAAGGCGGCACCGAATACCTACAAGTGATATTTCGACAGCGACCAAGACGGCATCTCTTTCTTAGAAGCCTAGACTGGTCGTCGCCTAGTTCGCGCCAGCAATACCCCGATCGTACCGAACTAGCGGAGGTATTACGTAACTACTGGCCACATGGCCTCCGAACCTGTTCTGAGTGTGTATTGAAAACAGCTCGACCACCGTCGCGCAGAGGTATTACGTAACAAAGTGCCCACATGGGCTTAAGTGCATATTGGGGCTGCACACGGACCTCTAAAACAATTAATATCGCCACAGGCGAAAACAAATTAAGAGCATGTTCCGTCACATGAAGTCTGAAATTTCTAAACTTGTGTGATTCGACATTCACAATGAAAGTTTGTTTTGTTTAACGACACCTCTAGAGCAACATTTACCACCTGGAAATATCCCCAAGCTACTGAAATGCATTATAGTTATCTTGTATGATAAATTCAGTGACCTGACAATTGTCAATGAATCAAGGGGAAGATAATAGAAACCATTTCGTTTACACCAGGATGCCCGACTGCAGCAGTCAAAACAGGTTGCCTACCAAGATGAATTATGTCTTATCAATGAACAGTTACCCACTCGGTGGAGGAGTGGGGATGGACTTTTGATAAAGACAGCCTTTCTACTTATAGCATCCAAGACCTGAAATAAAATATGTGGGCGTCATCCCATTACGTCTACGTCTCCACTGCAATTGGTCTAAAAGATAAGACCATAGCCTTACCTGCACAATGATGGAAAAGTCGGTACAATCTTTACTTGGGACGTTTGGGTGTTTAATAAATGGATTTGCGTAAACTTACACGATCAAGCTTCTACTCGTTTGGGTTTGTTAGTAATAATAATAAAATAGGTAAAGTGTTTAATTATATTAACTAATATATTAACTGAGATGTCTCTAATTTGTGTTGCATTTGTTTAAAATACCTTGTGACTGATTAATAATGATGTTAAGCAAGGTGTATTCCGGTACTATTTTAAGTCGTATTAATATTGAACTCGGATAGCATTGGCATTAATCACTAAATGACTTTCAAACTTTCAAACTATTCCTCAAGTATTATTCACTAAAATGTTCATTAAAATGTTGTATTTTCTAATAGTTTTATAACATGTTATTGTCATATCTTTCTTGTTATTCTGTTAAAGAAATGTTGACTGGTTCAAATGGATGTACCCGTTAGATGATTAGCATTTCACTCGCTATTTTTTATAATTTATTTTATTATTCGACTAAATGGCATTTTAACGGAATGGAAGTGAAGCGTTAAGTGTAGTTTCAAGTCTGAGGTGATACGGTAAAAGATGTGCTGCACTGGAGTGTATTGAACTGTATTTGCTACTGTGATAAGTATAGCTTTAATTAAAAAAACACAATACCTCTGCATATTACAATTATTGTGTTAATCTATGCCGTGACTACAATATGTTACCGTATCGATCTTCAAGTACATTCTCGTGAATTATTTGACTGCATATCAAAAAGGGTAATCCATGGAGAGCCGGCAGCGGGTTTCCTCTTTAATTATCTCCGTGGTCGTTAACCATATTTTCGAAGCCATAATGTTTTGTGCGTCGTTAAATAAAACATTTCTTGTTTTCTTTGTACAGTTTCTTCTTAAAGATTTTTTCTAAAACATAACGATAATAATACAGCAAGAAGCTGGTGATGCACAATAGACGTTTGTTTTCCTCAATAATATTTCTCTATATTTCGTTCCTTTTATACAAATCTAGCCAGTAATATTTGTAATTCTATCATTGCATTCCTTGCCCCTAAAAATGTTAGTTTAGACCAAAGAATTGCGATCCTAGGTGACATAGGTGCTGAGATATTGGTACTAATAGGCAGACATTTGTCTGTAATAGAGACCACGTTACAAACAAATTTAGATGCTGTAAACTCTTAGCGCATCGAAAATAATATGTTTGTAAACTCATTTAAAACTACATGTATGTTAATTAGTACACTGCAAAAATTGGGCCGAACTGATCAGTTGCAACTCAGTATCAATAATAACCCTATATCACCTGCTCATTGCCAGAAACATTTAGGACTCTGTGTTGATCAAAATCTTAGCTAGAACACACAAGTTGATCGCATTTGTTCACAAGTTTCAGCTAAACTGGCTCTTTTGAGACGAATTAGCAAATTTCTCACCCCAGAATCACAATCTCTATTCTATAATGCATATATTCTTGCCATATTTTATTACGGGTCAGTAACATGGGATAGCTGCAATAAATCATACGTTGTCAGATTAATAAAGCTACAAAAAGAGCGGCTAGGCTAATCCTTGATAAACCACTGCTAACTCCTTCAGCAGATCTTTTTTCTTTTTATGTTGTGTTTATATTTATGATTGCCTTATGCAAAAGTATATAATATATTTTTTAGAATGTCAAAGTGCATAACACAAAGGAAACCCTGTTGACAACATTGCACCAAACACAGACACACACAGACAAATACACACACACACACACACACACACACACACACACATACACACAGTCACACACACACACACACACACTTAAAGTGAAATCTACATTTACTCCACCCACTTGTATCAAGCAGCCATGTCTTAAGACTACTTTTTACACTACCAAATCATCTAACACAGTACAAATTGACCTGTATGAAACTGTCAACGGTTTTGAAAGGTGGTGGTGGTGGTGGTGGTGGTGGTGGTGGTGTGTGTGTGTGTGTGTGTGTGTGTGTGTGTGTGTGTGTGACTGTGGCCATTAAGAAAACTTACCCCCTCCCCATACACATAGTTATACTTTTTGAAATAAATAGTGAGGTCATATTTGGCTGCCACGTGACCATTTTTCGGGGACCAAAGTTTGAGGGTGGATTTCAAATCTTTTGGACCTTTAGAACAAATTTAGCTCCCATGTACCTTGCGAAAGGTCCGGCTAACTCCACCATGGGCCCAGATCCATATTGAACATCAAAAATCGCCATATCATACGACGCCAATAGCGTACATTGCTTTATTAACCATCGGCTATTGGATGTCAAACATTTAGTAATTTTCACATACAGACTTAGAAAGGAAACGCTCTATATTGTTTTCCATTAGGAAAAGGTCAGTTTATAGGTTTTAACGTGCACATTCAGAACAAGCTGTTGTAGAACACGCCTGTCATGGGCGCAGGTATCGACTTTCTGTGGCCCCTCTGTTCAGGACAGGTTTTACATTAGTAGCAAGGAATTTTTTATATGCTAGGACAGGATAGCACATACCACGTCCTTTGATATACCAGTTGTTGTGCACGACTAGGATCGATCCGAAACCGATCGAGCATCAAGTGACCACTTTACCACTGGGCTACGTCCCGCCCCGTCGTTAGCGAGAAACAAATCGATGTAGTGGTCTTATTCAACATACTATAGATACGAGGAGCCAGTATAAAGATGCGAAACGAAACCTACGTAGGCGTCGTGGTTAGGCAATCGGTCTACAGTCTGGTAGGTACTGGGTTCGGATCCCAGTCGAGGAATGTGATTTTTAATCCAGATACCGACTCCAAACCCTGAGTTAATGCTCCGCAAGGCTCAATGGGTAGGTGTAAACCACTTGCACCGACCAGTGATCCATAACTGGTTCAATAAAGGCCATGGTTTGTGCTATCCTGCCTGTGGGAAGCGCAAATAAAAGATCCCTTGCTGCCTGTCGTAAAAGAGTAGCTTATGTGGCAACAGCGGGTTTCCTCTAAAAAACAGTTTCAGAATGACCATGTTTGACGTCCAATAGCCGATGTTAAGATATAAAATCAATGTGCTCTCTCTCTCTCTCTCTCTCTCTCTCTCTCTCTCTCTCTCTCTCTCTCTCTCTCTCTCTCTCTCTCTCTCTCTCTCTCTCTCTCTCTCTCTCTCTCTCTCAGTACCCTCCCGTCAACTCAATTTTATTATTATTCATTTTTGTTTCTGTATTTGCATATACGAATATATTATTACAGACAATAATAGTTCAGTATTCACGTATGTAGTTAACTCGAAGAGAGATCAACACAAATATATATCCGTAGTGATTCTTGTTTTATTAAAAAGTTCCTTTTAAAAAGGGAATGTTTTTATTATCAAAATTAATTAAATGGTTTAGTATCCTTTCTCCTCTCTGTATCCAAGTATTTTCACCTGTTAATCGACAAATGCGCAGAATCATGTTGTTAAACATCCATGAATGTTTGTGGCCGTTATTCCATGAAAGAAAGAAAGAAATGTTTTATTTAACAACGCACTCTTCACATTTTATTTACGGTTATATGGCGTCAGACATATGGTTAAGGACCACACAGATTTTGAGAGGAAACCCGCTGTCGCTACTACATGGGCTACTCTTTCCTATTAGCAGCAAGGGATCTTTTATGTGCGTTTCCCACAGGCAGGATAGCACAAACCATGGCCTTTGTTGAACCAGTTATGGATCACTGGTCGGTGCAAGTGGTCTACACCTACCCATTGAGCCTTGCGGAGCACTCACTCAGGGTTTGGAGTCGGTATCTGGATTAAAAATCCCATGCCTCGACTTGGATCCGAACCCAGTACCTACTAGCCTGTAGACCGATGGCCTGCCACGACGCCACCGAGGCCGGTTTATTCTATGAATAATTTTATGCTTGAAATCTGTTTTGGGTTACTTGTTTGATGATATCTCTGGGTATTACACGACACATTTTTTCAAACAATTAGAACGATAACACTGTCATACGTGATGGAGGCCGTATCTCTGGGTGTTACATGACACATTTTTTCAAACAATTAGAACGATAACACTGTCATACGTGATGGAGGCCGTATCTCTGGGTGTTACACGACACATTTTTTCAAACAATTAGAACGATAACACTGTCATACGTGATGGAGGCCGTATCTCTGGGTGTTACATGACACATTTTTTCAAACAATTAGAACGATAACACTGTCATACGTGATGGAGGCCGTATCTCTGGGTGTTACATGACACATTTTTTCAAACAATTAGAACGATAACACTGTCATACGTGATTGAGGCAGTATATCTGCACAACACAGAGTCGAAAGGAAAATTGGCAAAATAGTGGTCGATTTCATGAAAGTTTAAAATGTTTGAGCACATTGTTTCATCGGCTATTGGATGTGAAATGCCATTTGCTAATTTTTACATATATATAGAGGAAACCCTCTACATTTTGTCATTAATAACAAGGGATCGTTTATAGGCACCATCACACAAACAGGATAGCACTTACCACGGCCTGTTGATACACCAGTCGTGGTGCACTGGCTGGAACAAGAAACAGCTCAGCGGGGATCGATGCCAAGCCGACCGCGCATCAGCCGAGCCCTTTACCACCATGCTACCTGTATTACCCCTACCCCTGCATGAATCTGTACCTACAGTCTGCCCCAGTCTTCTAAAAAATGGTGTAAATAATTTTAATTTGGTTGGACGCAAGAAAAAGGAGTAAAACTGTTTTGGAAATAATATAAAACGACAATTTTTGTGTGCAATTAAAAAACAAAAATTCGGTTCAGAAATAAATAAAACTGTAATACATACCATAGTAAAAATGCGACGCTTGCAGCGGTTTGGTTTTATGGATTGATATGGTCTTGTTTAATGACATAACTGATTATTTTCTTTTTTCTCCCTCTGTAATGAAATAATCAAATACAGTTATCTCGTATCAAGAATGGAATGAATGGAATGGAATGAATGAATGTTTAACGACATTCCAGCACGAAACATACATCGGCTATTGGGTGTCAAACTATGGTAATGCAAACAAATAAAGTGATGATCAACATCAATATAAAAATTTAAGATTTAAATAAAAACACAGTTTAGAGAACTGCAAAAATACAAAACATCCAGTAGATACTGACTTTTACTCAAAATTTCAATTGTATCTCGAAGAAAACAAGGGGATTTGTGCTGTATTGGCCATTCTCAAAGAGAATGTTACACGCCTGCACCACGATGAGGTTACAGCACGCGCAGGGTATTCCGACTACATCATAATATCAGACCATAAAACCAAAATGGCGTCCATAACCCTGCAAGTGTCGTTTTCTTACTATGGTCCGATAAGCCACCAACGGGGATCGATATCACACCGACCGAGCATCAAGCTAGCGCTTTACCACTGGGCCACGTACCCCCCCCCCCCCCCCCCAAAAAAAAAAAATTAAAAAAAATTCACTTGACTATTGGTGATGCGTACACTATTGGTACCAGGCCGCAGTATGTTCGTCATGGAATCACATACTACACAAATTTAGTTTATTTTCTTTAACAACAGCACAAGAGCACATTTCTTTCTTTTTTTTATTAATCGTCGACTACTGGATGGCAAACATTTATTAACGTTGACATATAGTCTTAGAAAGGAAACCCACTGCATTTGATATACCAGTCTGGCTGGAACGAGAAATAGCCCAATGGGTCCACCAACGGGGATTGATCCTAGACCGACCGCGCATCTGGTGAGCGCTTTACCACCGTGCTATATCCGGTCCCACACACACTGCGGAATGACTTAAGTTGTGGATTTTGGAGTCTTCAGTTTTGCTTTTGTCAATAAAGGCATATCTGGCGTATTTCCTTTATTCCTGTTTCTCTGACTAGTCCTTTTCTTCACGTATCTGTACAACAAGATGCATAATCGAAAACAAGCCCTGCAAGGAAATAAGACAAGGATATACAATATTATATCTATATACAAAGCAAACGTTAGAATTACAACAAAATGTAGTTAAGAGGAAATGATAGTATCGTACGCAGCGCCACTATATTTGAAAGCGGTAGAATCGTTAACTAATAGGACGACAGTGGCGTGACGTCACTACGGATAGATTTAGCCCTGAAACATACACAATGACGTAACAAAATATCGTCCGTCTATGTAGGCTATAGCCATAGTCTGCTTTTTGTTCTTCAAAACTTGTTTTTCATATATAATGTTTGTGTATGTTAACGAAGGGAAAAAAGATAACAGTTATGATAAAAAGAGTTAATGTTATGTGAAATTAAATAATATTCTATCAAAAACTGTATGATTTAAACGCACTATAGTGTACTTCCATGTTAGTCCTACAATGGACGGCAATCAAAGGACTGCTATTTTGTCTTCGTATTCAATAACACATCTCATGTGTTAGTGTAATTTGTTTGACTAGTTCGTCACGTTTGACAGGTAGAGCATTTTATCAGTACATACAGATATGTGGGAATAATGACCACACGACCAACCCCACCGTTACTCCCACCCCATCCTCCACCCCGACCCCAGTCCCACCCACACCTACAATGAATTTTTTTAATGTTATTTGTACTGTTTGTGTTTTTAAGAACATAATTGATCACTCCAATAAAGCTGTTTTTAAAAGAAAAGTGCTCAAAAGATTTATGATGGAAATTTAATGATTTTGTTTCTATGCATGGGGTATTTCAAGCCCTGACTGTAAGACAACTTTCATCGATGACAGTACATTTTTATTATCTCATATTGATTTACTCACCCTGTATTACTATTTGTACAAAAATTATAAGTTGTAATGATATTCGATCCTGTATACAATTGTAAAATAAATAGTCAGTAAATGTGTTTAAAAGTCACTTTTCCCTTTAGTTCCCATCTATTTAAAACAGTAGTGAATATATGTACTTGTGTGTCTGCTGGATATCATTTTAAGCAACACAAATAATGTTCGCTTTGTTGCATTACAGAAACGTTTAAAATTAAATATAGTCAATGGATATAAAACATGATTAATTCGACTACGCGCGGAAAAAAGGAAACGTCATCTTGATTCATACACCTATTCACTTTATGGCCCGTGTATCAACATTTTATACGGTGGCCTATGATTTTATGTTTATGTATATTCCAGTAATATATTAAAGCATATCTTTATAATATGTGAACATTTTAAAAAGGTGAAATGGCATTTAAAGTTTGACCAAATAGTATAATTTTCCCTTAAAGTTTGCCTTGTGTTGCAAGGGATCTTTTATATGCACCATCCCTCAGACAGACAGGATAGCAAGTCACGACCTTCGATATGTCAGTCGTGGTGCACAGGCTGGGACGAAGAGCAGCCCACTGGGTTCACCGACGAGGATCGATACTACACCGATCGCGCATCAGGCGAGCGCTTTACCACTGGGCTACGTCCCGCCTTTACATTTTGCAAGGCATTTCCTTAACCTATTTCATGTAGAGCATAATGCGTAATTACAATATACTCTTTCCTCGTTAGCTCAAACAATTAAGTTTCTTTATACGGAATAACAATGTTCTATCTGTGTCTGACATCACATTTGGACCATGTAATGAATAGTTGATTGTGAGTGTATGTCAGCTGCTCAGTGGACCATGTAATGAATAGTTGATTGTGAGTGTATGTCAGCTGCTCAGTGGACCATGTAATGAATAGTTGATTGTGAGGGTATGTCAGCTGCTCAGTGGACCATGTAATTAATAGTTGATTGTGAGTGTATGTCAGCTGCTCAGTGGACCATGTAATGAATAGTTGATTGTGAGTGTATGTCAGCTGCTCAATGAAAAGTTAACATTAGTTTTGTTTAACAACACAACCAGACCGCATGGATTCATTAATCATCGCATATTGGATGTCATACATTTGGTAATTTTGACATATAGTCTTAGCGAAGTAACCCGCAACATATTTTCTGTAGTAACAAGGGATTTTCTATATACAGCATTCCATAGACAGGATAGCACATACCATGTCCTTTGATATACCAGTCATTATACACTGGCTGAAACAAGAAATAGGCCCACCTACGGGGATCAATTCTAGACCCAACTTCAAATCACTGGACTTCATCCCGTCCTCATCCAAGGGAAGGTGCGTAAGTCATCATTATACTATTTTAAAATAAATGATGGTGTGAGACCTTACCAAGGGAAGCTTGTATAACAGCAAATAATAATAAATAATAATAAAATATAGTAAAACAAAATAAAATAGAAATAAATGGTGGTATGGGACCTTACCCAAAGCCAGTGATGCTTGTATAACAGCAAATAAAATAAATAATAATAAAATATAGTAAAACAAATAAATGGTGGTATGGGACCTTACCCAAGGCCAGTGATGCTTGTATAGCAGCAAATAATAATAAATAATAATAAAATATAGTAAAACAAAATAAAGTAGAAATAAATGGTGGTATGGATCCTTACCCAAGGCTAGTGATGCTTGTATAGCAGCAAATAATAATAAATAATAATAAAATAAAATAGAAATAAATGGTGGTATTGAACCTTACCCAAGGCCAGTGATGCTTGTATAGCAGCCAGACACCAAACCATGAGTATCGAGGTTGTCTTCATAACCGAGATCTCTAAAACGATCAAGAAGAGGAAAGCAAAAGATGTTTGTTACCAAGCAACGAGAACATTATAAAATAATTCAAATGAGAACATTACAAAAAAGGACAATGAATACACTATAAAATAAGGCCATCGAGAACATTAAAAGTAAGTCCAACGAAAGAAAGCAAGACATGTTTTATTAAACGACGCACTCATCCATTTTATTTACGGTAATATGGCGTCGGACATATGGTTAAGGACCACACATATATTGAGAGAGGAAACCCGCTGTCTCCACTTCATGGGCTACTCTTTTTGATTAGCAGCAAGGGATCTTTTATATGCACCATCCCACAGACAGGATAGTACATACCACGACCTTTGATATACCAATCGTGGTGCACTGGCTGGAACGAGAAATAGCCCAATGGGCCCACAAACGAGGATCGATCCCAGACCGACCGCGTATCGAGCGAACGCTGTACCACTAGGCTACGTCCCACCCCAAAGTCCAACGATAACATTAAAAATAAGGCCAATGAAAACATTATAAAATAAGGCCAATGAAAACATTATAAAATAAGGCCATTGAGATCATTATAAAATAAGTTCAATGAAAATATTATAAAATAAGGCCATTGAGATCATTATAATATAAGGCTAATGAGAACATTATAAAATAAGTTCAATGAAAACTATAAAATAAGACCATTGAGAACAATATAAAATAAGGCCATTGAGATCATTATAATATAAGGCTAATGAGAACATTATAAAATAGGTTCAATGAAAACTTTATAAAATAAGACCATTGAGAACATAAAATAAGGTCATTGAGATCATTATAATATAAGGCTAATGAGAACATTATAAAATAAGTTCAATGAAAACTTCATAAAATAAGACCATTGAGAACATTATAAAATAAGTTCAATGACCACATTAAAAATAAAGCCAACGAGAACAGTACAAAATATATTTTAAAAAAAGAAGTAAAGTTTGTTTTAATTAACGACGCCACAAGAGCACATTGATTTTATATCTTATCATCGTCTATTGGACGTGAAACATATGGCCATTCTGACACTGTTTTTAAGAGGAAACCCTCTGTCGCCACATAGGCTACTCTTTTACGACAGGCAGCAAGGGATCTTTTATTTGCGCTTCCCACAGGCAGGACAGCACAAACCATGGCCTTTGTTGAACCAGTTATGGATCACTGGTCGGTGTAAGTGGTTTACACCTACCCATTGAGCCTTGCGGAGCACTCACTCAGGATTTGGAGTCGGTATCTGGATTAAAAATATCATGCCTCGACTGGGATCCAAACCCAGTACCTACCAGCCTGTAGACCGATGGCCTAACCACGATGCCACCGAGGCCGGTATATATATATATATATATATATATATATATATATATATATATATATATATATATATATATATATATATATATATATATATATATATATATATATATATATATATATATATATATATATATATATATATATATATATATATATATATATATATATATATATATATATATATATATATATATAATAAAATACGTTCAATGACAACATTAGAAATAAAGCCATTGAGCACATTATAAAATAAGTTCAATGAAAACATTATAAAATCCGGCAAATAGTTTGTATATTTTAAGAGTAGCGACACTTCGTCCAAGAAATAACATGGGAACTCAACTACAGACATGAACATTAGGTCTTTTATATCCTACGGCATATGTATGGCCTGAAAACAAATAGCCAATAATGACAACGCGGAAGCAAAGCTATGCTGGGCAATTAGGGGATAACCCGACTGTGTTTTCCGATTTGCGGACGTATATCGGTGGTTTTACTGTCGCAAATTAAGTTTTATTGTCGACGCGTAAATTTGCTACTGTAAAACCACCGATATACGTCCGCAAATCGAAAAACACAGTAGGGTTATCCCTATTCTAATTAAACTGTTTGCTGGTTGATTTTAAATAGGAAATTGCCACATTTGTAATAAGAATAAGCATATAAACGTCACCAGCTGGTGACGTCATTAGGCTGCCCATTAACAGACGATGGGTGGTTAGACAGTTAGCGACTCGAACATAGATGTGTAATTTGACATATTTAATCAGCTCTCGTGATTAGATAACGACTGATAAAGAATAATATGTTCATTTCTGACATAAAACCATCACAGTATTTAACGACTTCTGTATGTAAAATGAACGCTACAGAAATTGTCTTTATGACGTCATTACAAAACAACCCTGTTCTTTACTTAACTTATGACGTATTTCTGCCAGAAAATTTGCGACTGGTATATCGGTGATTTTACCACCTGAATTTTTTAGTAGAGGTCCAATCAGATTCGTTCTTACAAATGTGTTGAATTAGAATTAAAAAATAAGAAAGATTTCAGCGAATAATACAATAATGCACAATAATACTAACCTCTCTGCACATTATATAATACTAACGTCTTTAATATATTATGATATTAAATAATAAGCAATATTAAGCAAACATTTCAACACAGTATAATACTAACATTTATCCTATAACTTACCCATGATATGTCATAAACCCATATGATAATTTACTTTATCTCGCCTTCATGTAAAATTCTTTAATCCCATTGGTTGTTTGCCGTTGGACAAATCCCTTATTCCCCTGTGGGCGGAGCCAAATCCTCTTATACCCCGTCTGTAATTTCCAACAGTTTCCAGCCGCCCCAGTTAATGCTAAAGCAATAATTAGATTATAAATAACATTGATAATCAACCAAGTATACATAATTAATTTTATTTTTACTATAAAATACACTATTTCAATACTTTTAAAAGCTGCAACGTTGAACTCGGCCACCTAATTACGGTCGTGGTGTTATTGTATTAATGCGCGATTAGCAACAGTTGTTGTTTTTTTTTTTTTTTTTTTTTTTTTTTTTTTTACTACATACATTTCTAATTAAAAAAAAGTGTTTTTTATTTTTTGTATTAATATCTGTTTCAGACAATTTCGTATTACAAACATTTGAAGTTAAAAACTCGTTTAACGACGGAACTATTTTTCGTCACTGGCAAGTGGTTTCGTTCGCGTCCGCGTGGTACGGCTCCGTTAATAAATTGTTAACAATTATTTTCTGGCGTTATTTTGATTATTTGGCTATATGGTTTAACATGTCGGCAAGATAAATTCGTTGTAGAAGCATCTCTCGGGGTATATGGCTTTTTATGTACCCTCTGTGTGCTCTTTTACCCCCTCGCCTTCGGCTCGGGGTAAAAGAACACACAGAGGGTACATAAAAAGCCATATACCCCTCGTGATGCTTCTACAACTTATATTATTAACCCGGTTAATAATGGTATGCAAATTTGCAAGGTGATGGGTCATTTGCTTACAAGCCAACAAGACACGTGTACCTGAGCGTAACGTTTTCAAAGATTTTTTTTTAAATGCGTGACGTCAAACTAATCTGTGCTAATCGTGATGACGTCATATTATAAGTGGTGGCGACTTTAGTACTGTGATTTACGAAAACAATTTAATGGGTTTTTTTAGAAGTGTTATAGGATAAATAGAATTCACTACTCTTGTTTTTTAATATGTAAAATATCAACATCGTTTAGTTAATCGGTATTTGTCTCGGCAGAGCCTCGACAAATACCGATTAACATAGATATTTTCCATATTAAAAAATACTCGTGACGAATCCTCTATTTATTATATAACACGTAGTGAAATGTCTTAAAAAATCAGTAAAATAAAAGTGTTATCAGTCACTCAGTGACGATAACACATTTTAGAGTGAAAATTTCACTATTTCACTATAGAATGTGTTATCGTCACTGTAGAAAGTGTTATCTTCACTGTAAGAAATCCGAAACTATCTTGCTGCTGGCATTTTGAAAATAAACGTAAATTGCCAAAAGTTTTATAATAAATAGAAAATTTCATGTTTTTTTTAAATGAAATATGATTTATATCTCATCTCGTGAAGTTTGCAATCATATCACACTGTTCGACCAAGCGCGACTCGTGAGATGTGATTGCAATCTTCACTCGATGAGAAAATAAACGCGAAATATCCTCTATATATTTACACAATATAATACTAACTTGACTCCAGACAATATTGAGGCCAAACTTGACATGTACAATCAGCCAATGCCAACACCACAAACAGCCGCACACAAAATGTTCATCCATATTGTTCTGTAATGCAAAGTGAGTTTTACAAACGTCTGTCTGTTCGCCCCCCCCCCCCCCCATACAAACATACACACAAACACACACATATGTTTTAAAAATATCGTTTATCGACTTAAAATATGAAGACAAAACCCACACAAACAAACCTCTCCACACACACA
Organism: Gigantopelta aegis; assembly: GCF_016097555.1. Taxonomy (NCBI): domain Eukaryota; kingdom Metazoa; phylum Mollusca; class Gastropoda; order Neomphalida; family Peltospiridae; genus Gigantopelta; species Gigantopelta aegis. Next base: position 6,013,645 of record NC_054713.1, on the reverse strand, counting down.
CATACGCACACATACGCACACACACATATACATATATATATATATATATATATATATATATATATATATATATATATATATGTGTGTGTGTGTGTGTGTGTGTGTGTGTGTATGTATGTATGTTCGTATGTACGTTCGTAAGTATGTATGTATGTATGTATTGTATTTATTGTAGGTGTGTATGTATGCATGCATGTATGTATGTATGTATGTATGTATGTATGTATGTATGTATATATATGTATGTATTTAAGAATTTTTAATTTTGGCCCAGGGATTCGAAATTGATTTTAAATTGACCATTGTGATATACAAAATATAACTGTTTCACGACCAGTCTTGTTTTAAATTTGTTTGGCAAGGGCTATTATTTATTTATCAGCCGAATACGATGTATTTGTTATTAGAAGATTGTTAGGAAAAGGGATAAAAAAAACACGAATCAACCGCTGAAAAATAGAGGTTTAGAGGTTTAGACGCAAGCTTAGGCGGCGGGTAGTTGTGTGGAGACTAAGGTATCCTTGAGACTTGGATTTTTTTCTGTATGCAATAACCGAACGTGCTTTCATAACAGTTTGCAAATTAAAAATTCCTCCTTCATACGTTTACCAATATCAACGCTACGTCGATTGTAAACTACTGGAAAATGAATATTTTATATGCACCATCCCACAGACAGGATAGTACATACCACGTCCTTTGTTAAACCAGTTGTGGAGCAATGGCTGGAATGAGAAGTAGCCCAATGGGCCCACCGACAGGAATCGATCCTAGATCTCTTTAACATGAAGTCAGGGGAGTAATTAATGATTCCCCTCATTTACCACCCAGTATCTGATGTGTATTTAACCGGCGTCGTGGATAGGCCATCGGTCAACAGGCTGGTAGGTACTGGGTTCGGATCCCAGTCGAGGCATGTGATTTTTAATCCAGATACCGACTCCAAACCTTGAGTGAATGCTCCGCAAGGCTCAATGGGTAGGTGTAAACCACTTGCACCGACCAGTGATCCATAACTGGTTCAACAAAGGCCATGGTTTGTGCTATCCTGCCTGTGGGAAGCGCAAATAAAAGATCCCTTGCTGCTAATCGGAAAGAGTAGCCCATTAAGTGGCGACAGAGGGTTTCCTCTCAAAATCTGTGTGGTCCTTAACCATATGTCTGACGCCATATGACCGTACATAAAATGTGTTGAGTGCGTCGTTAAATAACACATTTCTTTCTTTCTTTCTGATGTGTATTTGTATGTTGTGGTGTCGTTAAACATTCATTCGCTCACTTCGCTCA